>NW_006399916.1:3769407-3774514 GCF_000299155.1 Elephantulus edwardii
TTTTTGGATAATCTTCAGTAAAATCTTGCTTGCATGTGAAATCAGTGAGATTGTTCTGTATTTTCCACATTTGGTTGGGTCACCTTTCTTTGGGCTAGTACTCCATGGTAATTCAATAATCTCTCCAGCACCACAGCTCAAAGGCATCAATTATCTTCCTATCATCCCTAGTCATTGTGCACCTCTCTGATACATAACAAGCAACTCAAGACTATGGCCTGGATCAGGGAAACCTTAGTCTCCAGACTGATGTCGTTGCTCTTCAGTACTCTGGAGAGGTCCCTGAAAGCTGACTTTCCCAATGCAATTCATCTCTTGATTTCTGGGCTGCTGGTACCAAGAGTATTGATTGTGGAGCCCAGTAAACTAAAACTGTTAACAGTCTCAATTTCTTCACTATGCAAAATGATGCTGCCAATCGGCCCAGTGGTGAGAATCTTGGTTTTCTTGATGTAGAGCTTCTATCCATATTGAAGGCTTCAGTCATTGACCTTCTGCAGCAAGCACTTCAGGTCCTCCTCAGTTTCAGCAAGCAGGGCTGTGTCATCTGCATAATGCAGGATCTTGATGAATCTTCCTGCAATCCTGATGCCACATTGTTCCTCATATAGCCCAGCCTCCCAGATGATCTGTTCTGCATATAGACTGAAAAGATATGGAGACAGAATACATCCCTGGCGAACACTCTTCCTGATTTTGAACCATGCAGTTTTATTCCTCTGTTCTGATGACTGCCTCTTGGTTCAAATATAGGTTTTGCATAAGCACAATCAAATGTTCTGGGATTCCCATTCTTCTCAGAGTCAGCCACAGTTTGTTTTGATTCACACAATCAAAAGCCTTTGCATAGTCAATGAAGCACAGCTAGGCATTCCTCTGGTACTAACATTAGCTATAACATCCCTAGTACAACAGCCTCTTCTAAACCCAGCCTGCACATCTGACAGTTCTCTATTGACGTACAGCTCCAATGGGTTTTTTTTCTAATTTTCAGCGTAATCTTGCTTGCATATGATATCAGTGATATTGTTCGATAATTTCCACACTTTACCAGGTCAACTTTTTTTAAAATGGGAACAAATATTCATCTCTTCCAGTTAGTTGGCCAGCTGGCTGTTCTCCAGATTTCTTGGCACAACTTAATGAGCACATCCAGGGCAGCATCTGTTTATTGAAATATGTTAATTGGTATGTCATCAACTCCTGGAGCCTTGTTTTTTGCCAATTCTTTTAGAGAAGCTTGAACTTCTTCATCACCACAAGCTCTTGTTCATATGTTATTTCATTAAATTCTTCTGTGTCAGCCAATTCCTTCTGGTACAGTGACTCTGTGTACTCCTTCAATCTTTTTTTAATACTTCTGGGATCATTTAACGTTCTGCCAAAAGCATCCTTGATTATAGCAACTCGAGGTTTGAATTTGTTCTTCAGTTCCTTGAGCTTAAGATATGCTGAGCGAGTTCGGCCCTTTTGATTTTCTGACTCTAGTTCTTTGTGCATTTCATTATAATTGTTTGTGTTGTCATCCTGAGCTGCCCTTTGAAATTTTCTGTTCAGCTCCTTAATTTATTTCTTCTTAGCTTTGGCTTCTTGGCACTCTAATGCAATATTCTTAATCTCATCTGACATCCCTCTTGATCTTTTCTTCCTCCTCTGCCTTGGTAATGATCTTTTGCATTCTTCATGAATGATTTTCTTGATATCCTCCACAGCTCATTTGGTCTTTGCTCATTGGTGTTCAAAACCTCAAACCTGTTCCTGAGATGGTTTTGAAATTCAAGTAGGATAGACTTAAGGTCAAATTTTGGTTCCTGTGGATTCAATTTCATTTTCTTCAACTTCAGCTTAAACTTGCATATGAGTAGTTACTGGTCTGTTTCATAATCAGCACCTGGTCTAGTTTCCACAGCTGATATTGAGCTTCCCCAGCAATTCTTCCCACAGATGGAATCTATTTGATTCCTATGCATACCATCAGGTGAAATCCATGTGTGTAGCCTGTGTTTGTGTTTCTTATAAAAGGTATTTGCAATGAATCAATTATTGCAGGTGCAGAATTCTATCATTCTATCTCCAGCCTCATTTCTGTCACCATGTCCATGTTTTCCAACTATTGATCTTTCTTCCCTGTTCCCAACTTTTGCATTCCAGTCACCCATTATTATCAAAGCATCTTGATTGCATGTTTGATCAATTTCTGACTGCAAAAGTTGGTAGAAATCTTTTATTTCCTCCTCTTTGGCTCTAGTTGTCGGGTGCATATTTGAATGGTAGTGGTATTCACGGGACTTTCTTGTAAGTGTATGGATATTATCCTGTCACTCACCACATTGTATTTCATCATGCATCTAGAAATTACTTTTTTCATTATGAAAGCAACCTCATTTTTTTCCTTACATCCCCTGCATAGTAGATCATATGATTATCTGATTCAAAATGTCCCATGCCAGTCCCTCTCACATTACCAATACCTAGTATGTCACTATTTATGAGTTCCATTTCTTTCTTAACAATGTTCAGTTTTCCTATAGTCATGCTTCTCACATTCCATGTTCCAATCACTAGTGTCTACTTATAGCTGTTCCTCCTTCTTTATGTTTCCATATCTGAGATCTCAGCCTCGGTTGCCATATCTGCTAGTCTAAGTGTTCTCTATTGTACAGATGGTTTTCAAAGGTCTATTATTTTGGAAGTGAATGGCCAATCCTTTTCCTAGTCTGTCTTAAATTTTTTATAATAGTATCTGACAGACAAACATTTTACAGAAAAGAGCAGATAAAAGACATTTACTCAATTAGAGAAACGACCGATAGATTCAGTGTTGCTACCCACCACTGCCACGTGTGTCTTGACCCACCCCTTTGCCTACTCCACCAGCATCCCTTTCCACTTGTGCCTACACCACTCAACATTTCTCTCCCCTCATACAGTCCTTGATAGGATGGCTTAAGTCTCAAGCCATCGGGGCTTCTGTGATTGTGAACACCTCATGTTGCGGCCAGTTTCTTATGCAGTGGCCAGTATCTCTTGATTTTAAGAGTCTCTGAGTAAAACTATCAGGTACAAATATTAGAGAACGCTTGCTATCTCAGGTGGTTTTGAGGAAAAGTCCTTTGCCTTGAACTTCAACTCCAGGACTGACTTCTTGTGACTTAGTACCTCTTCTCTTCCATTTGCAGCACAGTACCGATGCAAGAAGACAGTTTCCCAGGAGAGTACAATGTGTCCTCTAGATCTGGTGCATAAGTTTTGTGATTGATCACTTTTACCTGCAGTAAAGCGGCGAGGTGATCCAAGGTCAGAGTCTGTCTCATTCCCCCAATAGACTATTTTAACTCACAGCCCCAGCCTGCAGACACAAGCAATTGGTCAAATTATACTCAGAGATAGACAACATCAATAATGAGTTCAGATGACAGGTAGGTAGAAGGTAGACGATAGATATAATCTCAGGCCAAACTTGCACCCTATCCCTAAATCTAACCCTGATCCTAACTATGTTGTTGTTGTTGTTGTTAAGTGTCATCGAGACATCAACCCTATGTACGAAAGACTTGTATAACTTTCATCGTTTCTCCAGGTTCACAGGGTTTCTGGAGGCAAGCTATTTCGGAGTGGATGCCACTCCTGCTTCCAAGCTTGTTTTAATTAGGGAGCTCCACCAAACACTGCCCACCATGGTTAATCATTATCACATTGCACACACCAGTGTCACAGTATTTAGCATCAACTACTCATATGCAAATTCAAATTAAAGCTAAAGAAAGTCAAATCAATCCACAGGAATTAAAATTTGACCCCGAGTCTGTCCCACCTGAATTTAAATTTACTCAGGAACAGGTTTGAGGCCTTGAACACTAATGAATGAAGACCAGGTGAGCTGTGGGATATATCAAGAATATCATCCATGAAGAATGCAAAAGGTCATTACAAAGACAGAAGAAGAAGAAGAAGAAGAAGAAGAAGAAGAAGAAGAAGAAGAAGAAGAAGAAGAAGAAGAAGAAGAAGAAGAAGAAGAAGAAGACCAAAATAGATATCAGAAGAGACCCTGAATATTGCACTAGAGTGCCAAGAAGACAAAACAAAAGGAAGATATCAAGAAGTTAAGGAGCTGAATAGAAGATTTCAAAGGGCAGCATGGGAAGACAAAGCAAAATATGATAATAAAATGCTCACAGAACTGTAGTCCGAAAATCAAAAGGGACAAACTCGCTCAGCATTTCTTAAGCTGAAGAAAATAAGGAACAAATTCAAGCCTTGAGTTGGAATACTTAAGGATGCTATCGGCAGAATAGTGAATGATTCAGAAAGCATTAAAAGAAAATATAAGGAGTATACAGAATCTTTGTATCAAAAAGAATTGGCTGACACAGAAGAATTTCAAGAAACAACATACAATCAAGAGGCAATGGTGATAGAGAAGGAAGTTCAGGCTGGTCTGAAGACTTTGCAAAGAATAAAGTCCCAGGAATTGATGGAGTACCAACTGACATATTTTAACAAACAGAAACTGCCCTGGATGCACTCACCAGGTTGTGCTAAAAAACCTAGAGGAAAACTACCTGGCTAGTTGACTGGAAAAGATCCATATTTATTCCAAGTCCTATGAAAGGTGACCTGACAAAGTGTGGAAATTATCATACAATGTAACTCATATCACACATAAGCAAAATCCTGCTGAAGATTATCTAGAAATGACTGGAACATTAACAGAGAACTGCCAGAAATACACATTGGGTTTAGAAGAGATCATGATACTAGAAACATTATTGTCAATGTCATATGGATCTTGGGAGAAAGCAAAGAGGACCAGAGGGATATCTGTGTTTCATTGACTATGTAAAGGCATTTGACTGTGTGAGTAAAAACAAATTGTGGCTAACCTTGAGGAAAATGAGAATCTCAGGGCACTTGATGGTGCTATGCAAAACCAGGAAGGAGTCCTCTAAACTTACCTTGGTTCACCCATTTTGAATAATATTGCATGAGTTCCTTGTTTTTCAATGCAGCATAGTATTCCATTGTGCGAATATACCACAGCTTCTCTACCCATTCGTTTGTTGATGGGCATTTAGGTTGTTTCCAACTCCTTGCTATTGTAAACAAA
>NW_006399916.1:3775551-3784637 GCF_000299155.1 Elephantulus edwardii
GGGTGCAACAATGAATGAATGGAATCCCAAAATCTCTGTAGATGTTCATTGAAATGAAAAATAAACAACCTAAATTTAAGGAAAAAAAAACTTACCTTGGACATGTTGTTAGGAGGGACCAGTTGTTGGAAAAGGACTTCCAGCTGGGAAAAGTGGAGAGTCAGAGAAAGAGAAGACCATCAACAAAGTGGTGAATGTAGCAATGGTTTTGAGCATATCAGAGAGGGTGAGGGTACCATCAAATAAAGCAAGGTTCAGATCGGTGTTCTAAGGGTCGCTATGAGTCACAGTGGACTTGATGGCACCTAACAACTACAGCAATGTTAACTGAACACTATGTGACAATCACTGTGCTAATCTTACAATCTCATAGAATCCTTACAACTACCTATAAGGATGTTCCTTAAATCCATTTAAGAGATGAATAATGAATACGATGATGGTTTGGGACAGAATTCTCATCCTCCATACAGAAAATCTGAGTTCAGTTCCTGGTCAATGAACTTCATGCCCAGCTACACCTCGTCCATGGCGGCTTGTATGTTGACATGATGCTGGAAAGGTTTTAGTGGAGCTTCCTGGTCCAGACATGCTAGGAAGCAAAGCTGCTGATCTGCTTTCAAAAAGCAGCCCAGGGAACGCTAAGAACCATTCTCATCTTCTCCACACAGCTAGAATGTGCATCCCCTATGACATTGCCCTTTAGCCTCTTGGGACCTCTCTCTGGAACCTGAGCCCCAGTACACTGCTAGACTTCTCCAAGCAGTGGTGTGTTGATGGAGACGTCTCTTCACAGACTCTCCATTTCCTCCTTCTGAAAAATGTGGATAATAAAACTATCCTTTGCATGGTTTCTGAGAGCACAAGTGAGATTTTGTACTCAAAGCACTTGGAAGAGGATTAAGAAATAATTTCTAGTAAACTTTTGTTGCTTATATTAATATTTTTATTTATGTCATTCTGTCTTCCCATCTGATTGCTTCTTCTGGTTTAAAAATAAATATTAGGTCAGGAATTGTCATTTATCCTCACATGCCAGTGTTACCCAGCATACAGCTTTAATCATAACAGCCCTGGATAAATGTTGACTTACGTAAATTAATTGCTACACAACTATAAATCTGTTGAGAACTTTTAAGGTCATCTTATCCATTCCTCTGCCTTAAAGTAGGACTTTCCTAACCCCACACTCATTGTTGTCAGTCAGAACTGACTCACAGATGACCCTGTCTGAGACCATAAATCACACATGAGGAAATTGCCCATCTTTCTCTGGCAGAGCCGCTGGTGGACGCGAACAGCCAGAAAGGTGCCACCTTTGGTTAGCTGTGCATCTCCCTGTAGACTACACCAGCAGGACTCCTTTTCCTAATCTTGTTGTTAAGTACCATCAAGTCGGAAAAAACTCAGAGCTGATCTTCCAATGGGTAAATTGATCATCTTTCTCTCACAGAGAAGCGGGTGGATTTGAACCACATGACTTTGGGCTGGCAGCACAACTCCTTACCACTAAATCACCAATCCACTGACAACTAATTTAACTTTGCAATATTTCCAATCAAACTGAATGAGACACTGAAGATCAATTATCCAAGGATGACAAATAATGCACTTTATATGCTATCTGCAATCCTTTAGTCATGACTACCTCAAGGGCAAGAAATGCTACAATTGACTAGTGATGCCTGCTCCAAGCATAAGTTTGGCAGCTAGTAACGCAGGTCAAATACTGGCCATTCTTGTTTAGTCTACTTTTTGCATTTGCATTTTACAAAAAGAATCCCCAGAGAAGGTGAGTGGCATCCTCATACAATCAGCATCAAGTTACAAAACAGAAAGCAGTGCACTGAATGAGAGGACAGCTTTTTGTTTGTTTTGTAGATAAAAGAGTGTATTTCTTTTTACAACAGTTTGTTATGCTTTGAATGGAAATTTGCGGGCAAATTGATTTCTCATTTATACAGTCATGTTTGTTTGATTTCATAAGGTTGATTACAACGGCATTGTCACAGCACTCTTCTCACTTCTTTCTTTGATTCCTATTTCCATGCCTCTTTCTGATCTACTGTACCCTGCCTTCTGAGTCTTCTCCCTGGCAAATGCTACTCTTGTGTAATTGACACCTCTGAGGAGTCTTGGTGTTACTGTTCACTTTCCAGGGCTTCCTGTTGTTTGGCCACAAAGGTAGGCTCAGCTTCAAGCTCAGTAGGTGACTAAAAGGACCAGAGTCTCTGCGTCTCAACAGTCTCCAGCAAACTACTCAGCCTGGGCATTTTGAGGATATTGATTCTGTTCCATGTCTATCAAGGATCCTCTACTATGATCTCTTTTAAGAGGGGTCACTATTGATGATGGGGAACCCTCTAGTTCTTCTCATCTCAGAGATGTGGAGACTGAGGTCTGTCATATTTCTGAGAAGTACAGCATCTTAGCCTGTTAAGGTGGTTGGAAAGAAAAGGACCCCCATTGTGAATCTCTGCAGCATTGCCCTGTGGATTTCACTGCCCACATTCATTAGGTGCGACCTGAGGACCTATCTTTGAAGCACATGGCACACCACGTGAGCATCAAGGACCTCGGACAGGAACAGCCCCATTAGCCAGATGCATGACCTTTTCTCACACAACCTGGCCAAACCTGGAAGCACCAGATGGGGTCCAAACCATTAATGTGGCAAAGCTGATTCCTAGATTCTCAAGTGGGCAAAAATATCTCAAACATGTTCCTGTGCCTTGTAAACTTCAAAACAATCATATCAGATACCTGTCATGCCCTGTGTGGTGGAGGAGGGGAGAGGGATGGCCTCTTTTTCACAATGCTGAATTTATTCTTTTTAGCTATGGCTGACTCTGAGAAGAATGGGAATCCCAGAACATTTGATTGTGCTAATGCGAAACCTATATTTGGACCAAGAAGCAGTCGTCAGAACAGAACAGAGAGACACTGGATGGTTCAAAATCAAGAAGGGGGTCCGTCAGGGATGTATTTTGTATCCAAACCTTTTCAATCTGTATGCAGAACAGATCATCCGAGACGCTAGGCTGTACGAGGAGGAATGTGACATCCGGATTGGTGGAAGAATCATCAACAACCTGCATTATGCAGATGACACAACCCTGCTCGCTGAAACTGAGGAGGACCTGAAGCGCTTGCCACAGAAGGTCAAGGACTGCAGTCTTCAATATGGATTGAAGCTCAATATCAAGAAAAGAAAGATTCTCACCACTGGGCCAATTGGCAGCATCAGTATGGATGGTGAAGAGATTGAGATAGCTAACAGTTTTAGTTTGCTTGGTTCCACAGTCAAGGCTCTTGGTAACAGCAGCTAGGAAATTAAGAGGTGAATTGCATTGGAAAAGTCAGCTGTGAGGGACCTCTCAAGAGTACTGAAGAGTAATGACGTCAGGCTGGAGACTAAGGTGCGCCTGACCCAGGCTATAGTCTTTGCAGTTACGCGCTATGCATCAGAGAGTTGGACAGTGAATAGGGATGATAGAAAGATGCCTTTGATTTGTGGTGCTGGAGAAGAGTGTTGAATATGCCATAGACTGCTAGGAGAACAAACAGGTTTGTTCTGGAGAGGGTGAAGCTGGAATGTTCCCTGGAGTCAAGGATTCTGAAGCTTCATCTGACATACTTTGAGCAAGTTGCAAGGAGGGACTGGTCCTTGGAGAGGGACATCATGTTTGGGAGAGTGGAGGGACGGCGCAGGAGAGGAAGACCCTCGATGAGATAGATCGATTTTGTGAGTGGAATGGTGGGATTGAGTGTGTTTGAGACAGCGAGGTTGGCACAGGATAGAACAGTGTTTAGGGCTCTTGTACATAGGGTCGCTATGAGTCGCAAATGACTTGATGGAACATAACAACAACAACAACATATTAAGAATGGAAACAATAAAATATTTCGGGGGAGGAGGAATTACACTGCATGTGCCAAAAGAGAATAGTTACATAGTTCAAAGCTTGCAGATAAAGTGAAATTCTGGAGACTTCAGTTGGCACACCTCATAACAAGAATTTAGACTCTGTGTTCACACTAATGGGTGGGGAGGTACAGCATTGATAGCCCTTAAAAGAAACGTTCAACTCATTGCCATTGAATCAAAACTAACTCATAGCCGATCCTCCAGGTAGTCAGAGACTGTAAATTGCACAGGAGGAGATTGCCCATCTGTCTCCCATGGAGAAGCTGGTGGATTTGAACTGCCTGCCTTTGGGTTGTCAGCACAAGTCCTTATCCACTAGGTCACCAGAATTCCCTAAAAGAGGCATTACTGGTGGTGTTGTTGTTATTTGCTGCCATGTTGGACCCGACCCATAGCTGATCCTCCTCCAGTGAGTTTTCAGAGGCAGTGAGTTGCCAGGGAGGAGATTGTCATCCTTCTCCAACAGAACAAATGATGGGTTAGAACCGCATGCCTTAGGGATTGTAACACAGCTTCTTACCACTAAGCACCAGAGCTCCCTAAAAGAAGGACGAGGAGGCAAAATTAAATATAACAAACTCAGGCATCTCTCTTCATTAATGTTCTAGCTGTAAAAGATTCAGTAACATCAACGAGTCTTAGCACATTTTAGCACCCACCACAGCAGTTTCAGGCCTACTCTGAAAGCGCATCCTCAGTTGTACTTGTTTAGTACACAAAGGCTGCTATGTACACTCTTGGATTATTACAGCTGCTGAAGAAATTAGAGATTAGAACTCAGTCTCCTCCCTTTGCAGGCCATACAACAAATTGGCAGAGCTCACCCACAAACCCAGGACTTTCCACTCAGGATCTCCTTCCATCTAGGAAGAAATTCCAGAATCGCATGGTGTTCGCTGAAATAAGAGTGGGCCATCAGAAAGATAGTTTATACTTACCTGGCACGAAAGATAGCATGGTCACAAAGGTGGTTTTCCCCAGGGCGAGTTGTATCCATTGCACTCCAGATGTGCTAATTATTTGTGGTAGTGGGGGACTGCATTCATGCTTTCTCCTGAAAATAAAGAAAGGAAAGGAGGGGAAGGAGGGGAAAGGGGAAAGGAGAAGGGAGGGAGAGAGGAAGAGAGAGAGCAGAAGAGAGCAGGGGAGTACAGGGGAGAGCGGGGAAGGGGAGAAGGAAGGAAGGAAGGAAGGAAGGAAGGAAGGAAGGAAGGAAGGAAGGAAGGAAGGAAGGAAGGAAGGAAGGAAGGAAGGAAGGAAGGAAGGAAGGAAGGAAGGAAGGAAGGATGGATTAAAAAACAGATGGAACAGTACATCCATAGGGAACTGCCAGAAATATGGATTAGATTCAGTAGAGGATGTGGAAAAAAGGGTAGTGTTGCTGGCATCAGAGTGACCTTGGCTGAAAGTAGAGAAAAGATGTTTACTTGTGTTTCCTTACTACACGAAGGCGTTTGACTGTGTGGATCAAAGCAAATTATGGCTAACATTGAGAAGAATGGAAATTGCAGAACACTTAATTGTGCCCATGAGGAACTACACCTAGACCAAAAGACTGTTGTCTGAACAGAACAAAGGAACACTGCATGGCTTAAAATCAGATAAGGTGTGAATCTTGTAGAATCTTGCTAGTGTGTGATATTAATGATATTGTTCAATAATTTCCACACTCTGTTGGATCACCTTTCTTTGGAATGGGAACAAATATAGATCTCTTAAAGTCAGCTGGCCAAGTGATTGTCCTCCAGATTTTTTGGCACAACTTGGTGAGCATATCTAGGGCAGCATCTGTTAGTTGAAATATGCCAATTGATATACCATCAATTCCTGAGGCCTTGTTTTTTGCCAATTCTTTCAAAGCAGTTTGAACTTCTTCCTTCGTCACCATAGGCTTGGTACAATGGCTCTGTATACTCCTTCCATCTTCTTTTAATACTTGCTGGATCATTTAATATTCTGCCCAAAGCATCCTTAAGTATTGCAACTCAAGGTTTGAATCTGTTCTTCAGTTCCTTGAGCTTAAGAAATGCTGAGAAAATTCATCCCTTTTGATTTTCTGACTCCAGCTCTTCACACATTTCATTGTAATACCTTGCTTTGTCTTCCCATGCTGCCATTTGAAATCTTCTCTTCAGCTCTTTAATATCTTAATTTCTTCCCTCTGCTTTGGCTTCTCTGGCCTCCAGTGCAATATTCAGAGTCTCTTCTGATATCCATTTTGGTCTTTTCTTCCTCTTCTGTCTTTGTAATGACCTTTTGCACTCTTCCTGGATGATATTCTTGATATCCTCCCACAACTCATCTGGTCTTTGCTCATTGGTGTTCAAGGCCTCAAACCTGTTCCTGAGATGGTTCTGAAATTCAGGTGGAATAGACTCAAGGTATTTTTTTTGGTTCCCATGGATTTGATTTCATTTTCCTTAGCTCCAGCTTGAACTTGCATATGAGTAGTTGGTGGTCTGTTCCACAATCAGCACCTGGCCTAGTTTACACAGCTGATACTGAGTTTCTCCAGCTGTTCTTTCCTCAGATTTAATCAATCTGATTCCTATGCATACCATCAGGTGAAATCCATGTGTATAGCCTGCATTTATGTTTCTTATAAAATGTATTTGCAACAAATAAATCATTGTGAAAAATGCTATCATCCTATCAACAGCTTAATTTCTGTCACCAACTCCATGTTTTCCAACTACTGATCCTTTTTCTGTTCCAAACTTTTGCATTCCAGTCATCCATTACTATTAATGATCATTAATATCATATGCAAGCAAGATTCTGCTGAAGATTATCCAAAAATAACTTGAACAGCTCATTAACAGAGATCTGCCAGAAGTGCAGGCTGGGTTTAGAAGAGACAGTGGTTCTAGGGATATTGTAGCTAATCTTATATGGATCTTGGCTGAAAGCGGGAAGTACCAGAGGAATGTCTAGCTGTTTTTCGTTGATTATGCAAAAGCATTTGACTGTGTGGATCATAACAAACTGTGGCTGACTCTGAGAAGAATGGGAATCCCAGAACACTTGATCATGCTAATGCAAAACCTAAACTTGGATGAGGATGCAGTTGTCAGAATAAAGCAAGGAAACACTGCATGGTTCAAAATTGGGAAGAGTGTACACCAAGGATGTGTCCTATCTCCATACCTTTTCAATCTAAATGCAAAACGGATTATCCGGGAGGCTGGGCTGTATGAGGAGGAATGTGGCATCAGGATTGGCGGAAGACTCATCAACAATCTGCGTTATGCAGATGACACAACCCTGCTTGCTGAAACTGAGGAGGACCTGAAGTGCTTGCTGCAGAAGGTCAAGGACTGCTATCTTCAATATGGATTGAGGCTCAATATCAAGAAAACAAAGATTCTCACCACTGGGACAATTGACAGCATCATGCTAGTTGGTGAAGAGATTAAGATTGTTAACAGCTTTAGTTTGTTTGGTACCATAATCAACAATTTTGGCATCAGCAGCCAGGAAATTAAAAGATGTATTGTGATGGGAAAATCGGCTGTCAGAGCCCTCTCCAAAGTACTGAAGAGCAGTGATGTCACTCTGGAGACTAAGGTGTGCCTGATACAGGCCATGGTCTTTACAATCACTTGCTATGTGTCAGAGAGATGGACAATGACTAGGGATGACAGAAGGATAATTGCTGTCTTTGAGCTGTAGTGTTGGAGAAGAGTATTGAATATACCATGGAGTGCTAAGAAAATGAACAGGTTCGTTCTAGAGAGGGTTAACCCAGGCTGCTCCTTGGAGGCAAGAATTCTGAAGCTTTGTCAGACATACTTTGGATATGTTGCAAGGAGATGCTTGGGAGGACAGAGGGACAGTGCAGGAGAGGAAGACCCTCTATGAGATGGAGTGACTGGGGTAATCGGGGTAGGTGTGACGGAGATGGTGAGATTTCAGGGTTGTTGCACATAGGGTCATTATGAGTTGCAGGCAACTCAATGGCACACAACAACAACAACAACAACAAGGTGTGCATCAGGGCTATAACCTTTTTCCATACCTATTCACTCGGTATGCTGAGCAAATCATTCAAGAAGCTAGACTCAATGAAGGAGAATATGGTAACAGGATCAAAGGGGTACTCATCAACAACATGTGTTATACAGATGACACAACCTTGTTTACTGAAAATGAAGAGGACTTGAAGCACTTACTACAGAAGGTGGAACACTGCAGCCTCCAGTATGGATTGCATTTCAGCATCAAGAAAACAAAAATCCTTGCCACTGGAGCAAGAGACAATATCATGAGAGATGGAGAAAACATTGATATTTTCCATTATTTCCTTTTAGTTAGATCCACAATCAACACCCTTGGTTATAGAAGTCAAGGAATCAAGTCATGTTGTATTGGGTTAGTCAGAACAAGTGTTCTGTTTTAGTGGCTTAGGGCTAAGGAGCTGTGCTGCCAACCCAAACGCACATAGTTCAAATCCATCCGCTGTTCCATGAAAGAAAGTTGGGCAATCAACTCCCACGAGATTTACTGACTCGGTAAAGCTGTTAGAGGGTCAATCACCTGCTGGAGGGTCAACTATAAATTTATTTTGACTCAACAGCAGTGAGTCAGTCAATAAGTCTCCTTTAAGACAAATTGCCTCCATCCTTGCTCTAAGAAGCACCCTGGTTGCACTTCACCCAAGACAGGCTTATTCTGGTATGAAAAACAATGTATATGAACTTTATGAAGTTTGTATGGAAACCAATATAAAAGAACATTTTTTTAAAAGACAGACTTACATGCTCCTTAGGCAGTCCGTGGGATATTTAGTACTCTTCTCCAACATCACGGTTCAAAGGTATTGATTTTCCTTCTGTCTTCCTTGTTCATTGACGAATAGGAAGCAATTGAAAAGGCTAGTTAAAATAAATTCATTGAAATTACTAGGCATGGTAGTGTGTGTTCTTAAAAGCATGTCTTAAGATCTGGACAATGACTAAGGATAATATAAGAAGAACCGATGCCTTTGAGCTGTGGTGCTGGTGAAGAGTACATACAATGAATATACCATAGACTGCTAGTTGAACAAACGGGTTTTTTCTAGAGAGGGTGAAACTAGGCGGCTCCTTGGAGGCAAGGACTTTGAAGCTATATCTGACATACTGTGGGCATGTTTCGAGGAGGGACCAGTCTTTGGAGA
>NW_006399916.1:3786152-3788549 GCF_000299155.1 Elephantulus edwardii
AGAGGTCCCTAACAGCAGACTTTCCCATGGCAATGCGCCTTTTAATTTCCTGGCTGCTGGTGCCAAGACTGTTGACTATGGAGCCAAGCATTAGCACGATTAAATGTTCTGGGATTCCCATTCTTCTCAGAGTCAGCCACAGTTTGTTATGATCCACACAGTCAAACGCCTTTGACAATGAGGTTAGCTCAAAATTAAATAGGGTTGAGAGCTGTCATACATAGGATCAGTATGAGTCACAAGTGACTTAATAGCACATAGCTACAACTATATACCTATATATGCTTGTGTTTATAAATATTTATGTTTATATGTATAAACTTATCTTTATATATATAATATAGAAGGATTGTCTTCTATATTATATATTCTTCTTGTATAGTAAATGAGGGTTGCCCATCCTTCTACCAAAAGAGAGAGAGTAATCTGATGGCCTAGTAGTAAGAAGTTGTGTTGCCAACCCTGAAGCATGTGTTTTGAGTCCACCAGCTGCTTCATGGAAAAACAATGGGAAAATCCCCTCCCTGGAGATTTACAGCCTTGGAAAACCTGCTAAAGGGTCAACTATGAGTCAGTTCTGACTTGACATTAATGAGTTTGAGTCTAGTGAAAAAAAAGAAAATGTCTCGAGTCCTTCCAATGATTTTAAAGCTGCATATGCAGTTAGTGAAGGTGATGGTTATGCAACATTTGTGAGCAGGAGTTGGTGCAATGTATTTCGAATGAAAACAAATTTGCATAACATAAGTGATAAGTAGGAATTGTCTGGAGTCCTTGGTAACCAGGGGGCTGCCTGAACTCAAAAGGTGTAGCAGGTCTGGTGAGAGATTAGGCATCTCCCCAGAACCTCCCCCAGAACCTCCTCCAGAAGAGTGAGGTGTTTAAGCTGTGGCCCAACCTGAAAGAGATCAGACAGCGCCCCAGGGAACCTTCCGTCTCCCTTCAGCTCTGCAAAGCAGCTGGGTCCTTCTTCCAGGCCTTGACAACACTTCCTACGCCTTCTGCCCACAGGAATCTGGAAAAAGACATCCCTGCACCAGAGAAATCAGCCTCCCTCCTCCCTCACCGGCCACACAGAGGCGGTCACTAGCCTCCTCAGCCAGCAGAAGGTGTCCTAAGGGACTGGAGGAGACACTAGGGAGGAAGAAATACTGATCTTGAGCATAAAAGCAAAGCTAAGAATACATTGATTACTCCTAAGCCGGTATTTATAATGGGGCTGTGTCAGAAGCACACATCTGCAGGAGCCAATGCCACATGGAGCTCATCCAAAATTTTAAAGCCAGCAGTATTATTCAATTTTAGATGTGCTGTTTACTTGGAAAATTCTGAATTAATTTTCCTGCTAAGTGTGTGTGTGTGTGTGGTGTGTGTGTGTGTGTGTGTACACATTTTGTAAGGTACAAGTCAAAACCAACCTATAGCTGAGCCCTACCTAGCAGGTTTGGTTAGGTGCACTTGAGTCAACTATGATTCAAAGCAATACTTTGAACACAGATGTGAACCTTGCTCTATCCTGCACCATCTTCACGATCTCAGTCCTGCTTGAGTCCTCAGTCCATCTCATTGAGCATCTTCCTCTTTTCTGGCCCTCCACCTTTCCCAGTGTGATGTCTTTGTCCAGGTCAAGTCCCTCATGAAAATGTTCAAAATATGTGAGACAACCTTTCACCATCCTTGCCTTTAGAGGGAACAAACTGGCTGCACTTTCTCCAAAATAGACCTGTTTCTTCTTTGAGTAGTCCATGGAATAGTCAATATTTTTTTATTAAATTTAATGAAAGTTTACAGAGACTTAGGGTTTCCATTCATTCATTGTTGTACTTTTCTCCCTGCCCACCCCCTCTCCCCAGTTGTCTCTTCTCCTTGAAAAGTAAAAGAAAAACTCTTCCATTGCTCTGCAATCCCTCCACCCAACTCCAGTCCAATATGCAGCCTTCATTCTGGACTCCTGTCATGACAATAATACCCAATCATATATCCCTTTTAAACAGTTCTCTCCCTCATCTACTTCAATGCAGTATATATCATTCATCCCTTCCTTCTCTGTCTTCCCTCAACAGTGGTCCTATGCAATATATGTCCTTTTGTGACTGAGATATTTCACTCAGCATAATGTCCTCCAGGGTCACCCATTTTGTGTAATATTTCATGAGTTCCTTGTTTTTCAATGCTGCATAGTATTCCACTGTGTGAATATACCACAGCTTCTCTATCCATTCACTTGTTGATGGGCACTTGGATTGTTTCCAGTTCTTTGCTATTATGAACAAAGCCATAGTAAACGTGGGTGTGCATATATCTGCTTAGGTAGCGCTTATGGTTTCCATATATTGCCAGTAGTGGAATTGCTGGGTCAAAAGGCATTTCTATTTCCAACTTTTTTAAAAAGCGCCA
>NW_006399916.1:3790199-3791139 GCF_000299155.1 Elephantulus edwardii
GCCCTTTTGATTTTCTGACTCCAACTCCTTGCACATTTCATTGTAATATTTTGCTTTGTCATCCTGTGCAGCAAATAAGAAACATTAAAAAACATCTTGAAGCCCAGTTAACATCTTTACTACTTATGTAACAAGAAACTTCTTAATAAAAGCTGTGAGGAGGACAGTTGACCATGAATTCTTCTCTCCTTACCTCTTGACTAAGGAAGTCTTGAGCAGTTCACTCCATCACTCAGCACTTTTATGCTGGTCAGAGAAGTGCAACAACAAAATATCAACAAGAACTTTTTCCAATAAGTTTGAAAACTTAGAGAAAATGGATACATTTTCCAGCGAATCACACTGCCTACCTAAACTTTTATAGCAACGGAGGCTGAGCCCTCAAATTTGGAAACACAACAAGGAGGAACCTGTAAGCAGAAAACTAATGATTAAAACATGGAATGTGAAAAGCATGAATGTAGAAAAACTGGACATCATTAAGAAATAAGTGGGACGTATAAATATTGACATATTAGGTATTGGCAAAGGACTGGCATGGGACATTTTTAATCAGACCATCATATGATCTACTATGCTGGAAATAAAACGGTAAGAAAAAATTATATTTTTTTCATAGTTTAAAAAGACCATTTCTAGATCCATCTTGAAATACAGTGTTGAGAGTGACAGTATAATATCCATACACATACAAGGAAATACCACTATTACTCAAATTTATGCACCAACAACCAGAGCCAAAGAAGAAATAGATTATTTCTACCAACTGTTGCAATCAGAAATCGATTGAGCATACAACCAAGATGCATTAATAATAATGAGTAATTGGAATACAAAAGTTGGGAACCGGGAATAAGGACCAAAGTAGCATACACTTCCATAAATAGCTTGCCTCCGGAAACCATATGAACCTGGAGAAAGATGAAAGTCATGCAAGTGT
>NW_006399916.1:3794749-3818582 GCF_000299155.1 Elephantulus edwardii
AAAAAAAAAAAAAGATGGGGAAAGAATAAAGAGTCATTGTACCATAAAGGATTTGCTGACACAGAAGAATTTCAAGAAACAACATATGATCAAGAGGTGATGGTGATGGAAATTCAAAAAAAAATTTTAAAAATTAAGAGAAAAGTGAACTTGGAGGGGGGTAGGGAGGAAAATGTGCAACAATGAATGAATGGAAATTAAGTTTTATATAAACTTTCATTAAAGTATCAATAAGAAAACATAATTAAGGGGAGAAAAGAGGTAATAGTGATGGAGGAAGTTCAGGCTGCTCTGAAGGACTTTGCAATTGGTGGAATGGATGGAATACCAATTAATAATGATGCTGCCCTGGATGTGCTCACCAGATTGTGCCAAGAAATCTTGAAGACAACTACCTGGCCAACTGACTGGAAGAGATTCTTATTTGTTCCTAGTTCAAAAAAAACGTGACCCAACAGAGTGTGGAAATTACCATACAATATCACTAATATCATGTTGTTGTTGTTGTTATGTGTCATCGAGTCGCTTACGACCCATAGCGACCCTATGTATAAGAGCCCTAAATGTTGTCCTGTCCTGTGCCAACCTAGCCATCTCAAACGCATTCATTACCACCACTCCAGTCACAGAATTGATTCATCTCATCGAAGGTCTTCCTCTCCTGCGCTGCCCCTCCACTCTGCCAAACATGATGTCCCTCTCCAAGGACCAGTTCCTCCTTGCAACATGCCCAAAGAATGTCAGATGAAGCTTCAGAATCCTTGACTCCAAGGAGCATTCTGGCTTCACCTTCTCCAGAACAAACCTATTTGTCCTCCTAGCAGTCCGTGGTATATTCAACACTCTTCTCCAGCACCACAGCTCAAAGGCATCGATTCTCTTTCTGTCATTCCTAGTCGCTGTTCAACTCTCTGATGCTAGCACATAATTGTGAAGACTATAGCCCGGATCAGGCGCACCTTAGTCTCCAGACTGACGTCGTTGCTCTTCAGTACTCTTGAGAGGTCGCTCACAGCTGACTTTTCCAATGCAATTCGACTTTTGGTTTCCTGGCTGTTGTTATCAAGAATGTTGACTGTGGAACCAAGTAAACTAAAACTGTTAACTATCTCAGTCTCTTCACCATCCATACTGATGCTGCCAATTGACCCAGTGGTGAGAATCTTTGTTTTCTTGATGTTGAGCTTCAATTCATATAGAAGGCTTCAGTCCTTTACCTTCTGCAGCAAGTGCTTCAGGTCCTCTTCAGTGTCAGCAAGCAGGGTTGTGTCATCTGCCTAACGCAGGTTGTTGATGACTCTTCCACAAATCCTGATGCCACATTCTTCCTCATACAGCCCAGCATCTTGGATGATCTGTTCTGTATACAGACTGAAAAGGCATGAAGACAGAATACATCCCTGATGGACCCCCTTCTTGATTTTGAACCATGTAGTGTCTCCTTGCTCTGTTCTGATGACTGCCTTTTGATCGAAATATAAAATTCAAATAAGCGCAATCAAATGTTCTGGGATTCCCATTCTTCTCAGAGTCAACCACAGCTTGTTGTGATCCACACAGCCAAAAGCCTTTGCATAGTCAATGAAGCACAGATAGACATTCTTCTGGTATTCTCTGCTTTCTGCCAAGATCCATCTAACAGTAGCTATAATATCCCTAATACCACGACCTCATCTGGTAGTTCTCTGTTGACATATATGGAGCATAAATCCTGCTGCAGAAAAAGTACAGAAATGCCAGAAATATAAGTTCCGTTTAGAAGAGTTTGTGGCACTAAAGATATTATCACCAAAAAAATGTGGCTAACCTTGAGGAAAATAGGAATCCCAGAACACTTGATTGTGCTTATGCGAAGCCTATATCTGGACTAGGAAGAAGTGTTCAGAAGAGAACAAGCAAACATTGCATAGTTCAAAATCAGTAAAGGAGTGTGTCAGATATGTGTCTCCATGCCTTTTCAATTAATATGCAGAGCATATCATCCAGGAAGCAAGGTGTTATGAAGAGGAATGTGGCATCAGGATTGAAGGAAGACTCATCAACAACTTACATTATGCAGATGACACAACCTTGTTTGCTAAAACTGAGGAGGACCTAAAGCTCCTGCTGCAGAAGGTCAAGAACTGTAGTCTTCAAAATGAGTTGAAGCTCAAGATTAAGAAGACAAAGATTCTCACCACTGGGCCAATTGGCAGCACCATAATGGATGGAGAAGTGATTGAGGTTGTTAACAATTACAGCTTGCTGGCTCATCCAGGAGACTGCGGTTTATGAGAAGGAATGTTGCATCAGGATTGGTAAAACACCCATCAACAGCTTACATTATGCAGATGATACAACACAAGACAGGGGTAGAAAATTTGAGCAGACTTATTATACAATAAGAAATTAAACAGATCATAAAAACATTCCCAACTGAAAACAGTCCTGCCCCAGATTACTACACTAGTGAATTCTACCATACATTCAGGAAAGGCTGGACATCAATTCACACTCAAACTGTTTTAGAATATATAGCCTAAAACTCATTCTATGAACCAAGCAAAATCTTAATACCAAAACCAGGCAATGACACCATTAATTAGGAAAATTATACCTCATACACATAGATGCAAAATTCTCAGCAATTTCATAGGAAATAAAGTCGAAAATTATATTTTAAAAGCATTCATCATGATCAAGTGGGATCCATACCAGCTGTGCAAGGCTAGTGCAGCATTAGAAAAACCATCAGTGTTATCCACCACATCAGTAAAACAGGAAGAGGGTGTCGTGGTCATCTCAACTCATGCAGAAAAGGTATTTAACAAAATAAAAAATATTTCTCTGATAAAAACGCTCAACAGAATAAAAGAGGGAAATTCTTCAACATCATTAAAAGCATATACAGCTATTCTCCTTGTGTAAAGGAACCAAACAAGATAGCCCTTTCTCACCACTCCTGTTCAATATTGTATCGAAGTCCTAGCCAGAGCAAGAAAAGGAAGTAAAAGACATCTCAATTAGCAAACAAGAAGCAAAAGTATCCTTTCCTGCAGATGATGTGATTATATATGAAGGGACTAGCCCTTAGAAAAAGACATCATACCAGGTAAGTTGGAAGGTTATACAAAGAGAGGAACTCAGCCAAGATCAATTGACACAGTGACTTTAATGATGGACTCAAGCCTGTTGGAGTTTGTGTATATGGTGCAGGATAGAGCAATCTCTTGTTGTTCTTAGAGTCTCTCAGTTATCATCATCCTTTTGGCACACATAATATCAGTTTTGGTCAAACATTCTTCTAGGTCATATAGCACTGGTCTGTCCATTTGCTGGATAGAGGTAACTCGTGGGTGCTGTGATACTGAACACTGGACACTAATGTGTCAAATGTGATAATGGTTACCCATGATGTTTGGTGGAGCTCCCCAATTAAAACAAGCTTGGAAGCAGGAGTTGCATCCACTTTTGAAATCGCTTGCCTCCGGAAACTCTATGAAATTAGAGAAATTATGAAAGTTATACAAGTGCTCATTCATAGGGTCGCTATGAGTCGTCTATGACTCAATGGCACTTAACAACAACAACATGCGCGCGCGCGCACACACACACACACACACACACACACACACACTACCAGAGATGCAGCAAGAAAATTTTTATATCTAATTGACTAATTCAGCAACTTGGCATGGTACAAGTTCAACACACAAAAGGCAGTCATAATACCTCTATAGTAACAAAGAAAACTCTGAAAAAGAAATAAAGGAAACAACGGTACCCACCCAAAAGATTAACTATGTAAGCAAACATCTACTCAGAGATACAAAAGACCTACACCAAAAACCCCACAAAAACCCCAAAGACACCTCCACAAATGGAAAAATATACCCTGCTCATGGATTGGAAGACTTAACATTGTGGACTTGTTAGTAGTAGCAAAAGAAATCTATAAATGTACTAGAATTCCAATCCATTTCCCATCAGAACTTTTCTTTAAAAAAAAAAATCTGCTCTTCTGAGAATTTTTTTTTCCTATGGTGAGTGTACATTGCATCTTTATTCTACAGGTTTGTTTTCTTGGCAGTCTGCAGGGTTAAGGTCATTTTTTTTCTGGAAACACCAGCTTCTCACAAACAGACTCCTTGATGGGTAAATACTGGGATATTTCATTAGGTTCCGTGAAAAGAGAAGGTGACACATGCATCAAATTTGCAATTTTGCTTTCTCGTGTTGTATATTCCCGTAACATGTGTGTCTTGTCAGCCTCATGGTAAAGTCTTGTATCATTCATTCTGATGAGCACTCCATCAATTGTCAAGAAAAACCGCAGCAACAGGAAAAAGCTTGAAGGCATTACTCTAATTTTCACACTTAGGCTTGAAACTCCATGATCATGTAACTCATCCTCAAACAGGATAACTTCTTCAAAATCCTCAAACAGGATAACTTCTTCAAAAACTTAATTTGTTCTCTGGCTTTCAATTTTTCTGTATCTGTATGATCTGTTGTAGGTATAACCTTCAACTTGACTGATTCTCCAAGTAATGTTCCCTTATAATTTGTTGTATAAGTCCAATCATATGGTTTGATAACTTCTTTAGAGCGTTCACTCTCCGTCCTGCTTTCCTGCCACTCTTCAGCACAGGCTACCTTAAGCATTCCTTGGTAGTTGTTAACACATCTTAACGCATCTGTGACATTGAACTAAATCCCAAAGCCAGAGCCATACTGGATTCTCAAAACATTGTCTCCAAACATCATTTCTGATAAGGACGGCATATGCAATTCATCCGCTAACTTCTCCACATCCGCCGACTTCATGATGTGGGACTTGGACGCCGTCAGTTTCCAGGGCCCAAAAGAGAAGTCCTGATGGCTGCTCTGGAAGCCGTGGATCATCATGGCTGAAGCGGGGCCCTCGGGCGCTACACGGGACAGGCTGGAGCAGCAAGGAGTCCGAGGTAGCAGTGGTGGGCACCGGTTTCTCCGCCTCCCTCCGGCCCAGCCCCCTTGGCTTCCGAGCTGTTACCATCCTGGCCCCGATAATTTTCTTTTCAATGAAATGGGTGACTGGAACGCAAAAATGGGGAACAGGGAAGAAGAATCAGTAGTTGGAAAACATGGCCTTGGTGACAGAAATGAAGCTGGAGATAGAATGATTGAATTTTGCACAATCAATACCTTATTCATTGCAAATACGTTTTTTAAGAGACATAAACGCAGGTTATACACATGGATTTCACCTGATGGTATGCACAGGAATCAGATCAATTACATCTGCAGAAAAAAAACAGTGGAGAAGCTCAATATCAGCTGTGAAAACTAGGCCAGGAGATGATTGTGGAACAGACCACCAAATACTCATATGCAAGTTCAAGCTGAAGCTGAGGAAAATTAAATTGAATCCACAGGAACCAAAATATGACTGTGATTTCATCCCACCTGAATTTCAGAATCATCTCAGGAACAGGTTTGAGGCCTTGAACACTAATGAGCGAAGACCAGATGAGTTGTGGGAGGATGTCAAGGGTATCATCCAAGAAGAGTGCAAACGTTCATTACAAAGACAGAAGAGGAAGAAAAAACCAAAATGGATGTCAGAAGAAACTCTGAAGATTACACTGGAATGTAGAGAAGCCAAAACACAAGGAAGGATTTAAGACACTAAAGAGCTGAACAGAAGATTCCAAAAGGCAGCACAGAATGACAAAACAAAATATTATAAAATGAAATGTGCAAGGAGCTAGAGTCAGAAAATCAAAAGGGCAGAACTCGTTCAACATTTCTTAAGCTCAAGGAATTGAAGAACAAATTCAAACCTCGAGTTGCTATAATCAAGAATGCTTTAGGCAGAACGTTAAATGATCCGGGAGGTATCAAAAGAAGATGGAAAGAATATACTGAGTCATTGTATCGAAAGGAATTGGCAGATACAGAAGAATTTAATGAAATAACATTTGAGCAAGAACCTATGGTGATGAAGGAGAAGTTCAAGCTGCTTTGAAGGAAAGAGCAAAAAATAAGGCCCCTGGAATAGACGGTATACCAATTGACATAATTCAGTTAACAGATGCTGCCCTGGATGTGCTCACCAAGCTGTGCCAAGAAATCTGGAGAACAACCACTTGGCCAACGGACTGGAAGAGATCTATATTTGTTCCCATCCCAAAGAAGGGTGACCCAACTGAGTGTGGAAGCTACAGAACAATATCATTGATTTCACATGCAAGCAAGATTCTACTGAAGATTATCCAAAAACGACTGGTACATCAACAGAGAAATTACAGAAGTCCAGGCTGGGTTTAGAAGGGGTCGTGGAACTAGGGATATTGTAGCTGATGTTAGATGGATCTTAGCTGAAAGCAGAGAATACCAGAAGAATGTCTATCTGTGTTTCATCAGTTATGCAAAGGCGTTTGACTCTGTGGATCATAAACTGTGGCTGACTCTGAGAATGGGAATCCCAGAACATTTAATTGTGCTAATGTGAAACCTATACTTGGACCAAGAGGCAGTCGTCAGAACAGAGCAGGGCAACACTAAATGGTTCAAAATTGGGAAGAGTGTAAGCCAGGGATGGGTCCTATCTCCATACCTTTTCAACCTGTATGCAGAGCAGATTATCCGAGAGGCTGGGCTCTATGAGAAGAAATGCAGCATCAGGATTGGTGGAAGATCTATCAACAATCTGCGTTATGCAGAAGACACAACCCTGCTCGCTGAAACTGAGGAGAACCTCATGCACTTACTGCAGAGGGTCAAGGACTGCAGCCTTCAGTATGGGCTGAGGCTCAATATCAAGAAGACCAAGATTCTCACCACTGGACCAATTGGTAGCATCAGGATGGATGGCGAAGAGATTGAGATTGTTCGCAGCTTCAGTTTGCTCAGCTTCACAGTCAACGCTCTTGGCACCAGCAGCCAGGAAATCAAAAAACGTGTTGCGATGGGAAAGTCTGCTGTTAGGGACCTCTCTAAAGTACTCAAGAGCAAAGGTATCTCTCTGGAGACTAAGGTGCGCCTGATACAGGTCATGGTCTTGTTATGCATCAGAGAGTTGGACAATGACCAAGGAGAATTGATGCCTTTGAGCTGTGGTGCTGGAGAAGAGTATTGAATGTACCATGGACTGCCAAGAAAACAAACAGATCCATCCTGGAGAGGGTTAAACCAGGCTACTCCTTGGAGGCAAGGATTCCAGGCCTTCATCTGACGTACTTTGGACATGTTGTAAGGAGAGACAGGTCCTTGGAGAGAGACATCATACTTGGTAGGGTGGAGGGACAGCGCAGGAAGGGAAGACCCTCTATGAGGTGGATTAATTCAGTGACTGGTGTGCTCGGGATGGGTGTGTGATTGGCACAGGATAGAGCAGGGTTTAGGGTTGTTGTACATAGGGTCGCTATGAGTCACAAACGACTCGATGGCACATAACAACAACACCACCAACCAAAGGGGTGCACAGCCAAGGAAAAAACATAGCAGGCATAGTAGTCAAAAGAATTTGATGGACGTACAATAGCAAATAAGAAACCACTGGAATAGAACTGGGAACTCAGAAGTAAATCCACCTGCCTGTGAACAACTGATATTTGATGAAAAGATGAAACCCATTAAGGGGGGAAAGACAAGTTTAACAAATGAAGCTGACAAAACAGGATTCCTATTTTCAAAACATTTAAACAGGACCTGTCGCTCTATATGAAAAGCCTAATTCAAGACATAGCAAGGATCTAGGTATACAACCTAAAACTATAAAGACTATTAAAAAATAGAGCAAAATTAGAGCCTTAATAAATGACAAAAACTAACTATAAAATATAGTTGAAAATGCACAATCACCAGTGGATTTTCAGAGGCAGTAAATCACATGGGACTTGCCCATTCTTCTTCCACAGAGCTGCGGGTGGATTCAAACCACGTACCTTTGAGATCGTGGTGCAGCTTCACATCACTAGGCCACCAAAGCTCCATAGTGGTCATGGAAGATGTCAATTAAGTATATGTTGCTTTTGTGTATCATTGAGTCAGAACTGATGCACAGCTGACCCTCCAGTGGGTTTTCAAAGGCAATTAATTGCATGAGAGGAGATTGATTGCCCATCTTTCTCCTGTGGAGCAGCTGGTGGATTTGAACTGCATTCCTTCAGGATTGCAGCAGAGATTCTTACCACAAGACCACCAGAGCTCCCATTAAGTACATATCCCCCAAGAAAAGAAAAGTTACTACACAAATAGCCATAGTCACACTTATGTTTATTGTACCATTATTTAGGTACCTATCGGTGGATATATAAATGGCTAGAGAAACTTTGGTTCATTCACACATGTTTTATGTATTGCTGAAAACTATCAGTTGTGAGAAATACTGCATGCACAACATGCATAGATCTAGAACAAATTATGCTGAATGATATAAATCAGTCGCAATAAGATAATTATGTATGTTGTTATTGTGTACCATAGAGTCAGAACTGACCTATAGCTAGGCCTCTGGAAGGTTTTTAGAGGCAGTTAATTGCATGGGAGGAGACTGCCCATTCTTCTACCCTGGAGCAGCTGATGGCTTCGAACCACATGCCTTCAGGATTGCAGTGCAGCTTCTTACCACTACGCCACCAGAGAATAAGACCACTATCATACAAAACTAAGGTAAGATTTACCTGAAGATAGAATCAAACTGGGGAGGGGGGTGTTAGCAGAAAAAAGGGACAAGGAAGTTGTTGTTGATGATGATGTTGTTCTTGTTGTTATGTGCCGTCGAGTCACTTGTGACTCATAGCGACCCTATGTACAACAGCCCTAAACCCTGCTCTATCTCTTGCTAACCCTATTGTCTCTGACACACATATCCCCATTATCCCAGTGACAGAATCAATCCATCTCATCAAGGGTCTTCCTGTCCTGCGCTGTCCCTCCACCCTCCCAAGCATGACATCCCTCTCCAAGGACTGATCCCATCTTGCAACATGTCCAAAGTATTTAAGACAGGGCTTCAGAATCCTTGCCTCCAAGAAGCAGCCTGGTTTCACCCTCTCCAGGATGAATTTGTTTGTTCTCCTAGCAGTCCACGGTATATTCAAACTCTTCTCAGCTCAAAGGCATCAATTCTCCTTCTATCATCCATAGTCATTGTCCAGCTCTCTGATGCATAACAAGTAATTGCAGAGACCATGACCTGTATCAGGTGCTCCTCTGTCTCCAGACTGGCATCATTGTTCCTCAGTATCTTGAAGAACTCTCTGACAGCAGACTTTCCAGTGCAATTTGTCTTTTAATTTCCTGGCTGCTGCTACCAAGAGTGTTGATTGTAGAGCCAAGCAAACTAAAGCTGTCAGCAATCTCAATCTTTTCATCATCTATTCATGATGCTGTCAATTGGCTCAGTGGTGAGAATCTTTGTTTTCTTGACCTTGAGCTTCAATCCATATTGAAGGCTGCAGTCCTTGACCTTCTGCAGCAAACACTTCAGGTCCTGCTGTTTCATCAAGCAGGGCTGTGTCATCTGGAAGGAAGTAAAAAGTATTAAATAGTTAAATTGGGTGCAGAGAAAGGCAATATGCAAGAAGAGGTTGATTGGGGAGGGGAAAAACAAAAACAAGCCATTGCCATCAAGTTGGAACCAACTCATAACTAACCTTCCTTTTGTGTTTGAGACTTTTAATTATAGCAGAAGATATTATCTTTCTCCCAGGAAACACCTGCTGAATTCAAACCAGTAAAAAGGTGCGGTCTTTGGATTAGCCGTGCTACTCCTGGTGGCCCTGGGTGTGTCATAGCAGAAATGTATTTCACAAGGATTTCAAGGCTAACTTCTAAGAAGCAAATCTCCACTGTTCTACGTGGACGAACCTCCCACCTGTTGTTAGCAGCCAAATAATTTAACTATTTGCACTCTCAGCAACTCTTTTAGCTGATAGAGATAACTCTGCCTCCTGAGGGATTGGGTGTGGATGAGGAGTGAGGGTGTGGACAGATGGATGAGCAAATGGAGGCACTGAGTGCAGTGGGAGGATGTGGGCGCTGTGACACCCAGAAGCCAGTGAACACTGGCTACTCTGAGAGAAAGATCCACTTTTCTCACTTGTTCCCTCTCCTTCCTTAGCATTTTCTTCCTTCACTCTCCCTTGCTCTGTGTTTTCTCACATTTTGCCTCACCCTCTTCATTCTCTCTCACCCTTGCACGTTTTCCTTGTGACACAGGAGCAGGACACACCTGCCCCTCATCCATGCTCCTTATTTAAATTCTCATCTCGTGTCCATCGACTCAGAACCAGCTCATAGCTGACGCTCCAGCACATAGCTATGGTTGTAAATCACTCACAAGGAGATTTCCCAACTTTCTCCCTTGCAAACTGCTGGCGAATTCAAACCACTAGAGATGTAAAACCTTTGGATTAGCAGCTCAACTCTCTGCAGACTAAGCCTTTTCGTGTTGTTGTTGTTGTGTGCCGTCATTTGCAACAACAGCCCTGAAACCTGCTCTATCCTGTGTCTCTGACACAGCTACCCCCATTACCCTAGTCAATGAATCAATCCATCACATTGAGGGTCTTCCACTCTTGTGCTGTCCTTCCACCCTTCCAAGCATGATGTCCCTCTCAAAGGATGGGTCCCTCCTTGCCTTCTCATTACCTCTTAAAAATATTTTTCCCTTTTCTAATGAAATGAAGCTGTCAGAGCTTGGAAATTCTTCACATTAAAACTGTTACTCATTGTGAAAGCACATAGACGCCCACCCAGAAGCCTGCAGACATGTCTCTAAGTCACTGTGGGCTCACACAGCCTACTACAGAAGGCGTTGGGAAGGTTTTCTCACCATTGCCAATAAATTAATGTGTATGAGTCTGAGAGAGAAGGCTCACAGGCAGGCTAAACCCTCATGTCCATACCTTGGTCAGAGAAATAATCTGCCACTGTTTTCTCTTACCACACTGAGATGGATGAGATGCTGAAAGAATTTTCAGGCAGCAGGCTGGAGTGATAGGTTTGTTATGCACCTTACCAGAAGTGGCCTTTCCATTTCTGGATGTCTGCAGACACAGATTAATTAAAATGGGAACCGATTTATGTGCTTTAGCATCCCAGCTAGCTACAAGAATTTCATGCCCAGCACTAGAGAGCTTTCTCGGTGATTCTTTGGTAATGAGGTGGCTTCATTAGATCATAGGGACAGTTCAGTCCTGTCACTGTAAAGATGGCAGAGTGAATGGTGCAAGGTCCACAGAACCTCAGAGCTCACATAATCTACTTGACAGAGGGACCCTGGGCCAGTGGCTTGGACAGCATCCTAGCTCCTTGGACAGTCCCATGACAGCAGATCCACTGAGGCCAGCCTGCCGTTAGCCTGTGGCTCTACTGGTTGTAGTCATTGGAACACTTCCTTCTTCTAGGTCCTCTCCTGGGCAGGTTGCTATGTTCCTCTGGGCATGGCAGAATTATGCAAACTCCAAAGTCTGCTGTTTTCCAAGGCCACAATTTTCCCATCAGAGGACCTTCCTTTGGGTTTAAGAGTTGTTGTTAGGTGCTATCAAGTTGACAATGACTCATAGCAACCCTGTGAACAAGATCTGAACTTGCCCGCTTCTGCACCATTCTCATCATCTGACATACTTGAGCTCATTGTTACAGTCACTATGTCAAATCCATGTTGTGAGGGGTCTTCCTCTCTTTCTCGGACTCTCCACCTTTCCCAGCATGGTGTCTTTTTCCAAGGACTCACACTCTTGACAACATGGCCCAAAGTATGTGAGATCAAGTTGTACTATCCTTGCCTTCGAGGAGCATCCTGGTTGCACTTCCTCCAAGTCAGATGTGTTTGTTTTTCTAACAGTCCATGGGATAATCAATACTGTTTGTCAAGGCCACAAGTGAGAGGCACTAGTTCTTTTTCTGTCATTCTTATTTATTGTCTAACTTTCAGACAAATAGGGAACAAGTGAAAATACTATATAGCTTTGATCAGGTGCACCTTAGTCTTTAATCTGACATGCTTGCTCTTTAGCGCCTTGAAGAGGTCCTTACCAGCAGCTTTCCCCAACATGACATGTCTTTTGATTTTTTTTGGCATCTGCTGCTATGAGTGTTGATTGTGGATCTAAGTAAAATGAAATTATTGAGCACTTCTATCTTTTCTCCATCCATCACGATGTTATCTATAGATCCAATGGGAAAGACTTTTGTTTACTTGGTGCTGAGACATAACCCATATTGGAAGCTTTGATTCTTCTCAATAGCAAGTGCTTTAAATCATCTTCACTTCTGACAAGTGAATGCAAAAGAGTACCACCTTTTTTCATTGTTGTTATTATGTACCATCAAGTTCCCTGCAACTCTTAGCAACTCTATGTAAAATAGCCCTGAACTCTGCCTTATCCTGAGCCAATCTCACTATCTCCAACACATCTACCCCCATTACCCCAGTAACAGTCAATCCATCTCATTCGGGGTCTTCCTCTCTTGCACTATCCCTCCATTCATACAAGCATGGTGTCCTTCTCCAAGGACTGGTCCCTTCTTGCAACATGCCCAAAGTATGTCAGATGGAGCTTCAAATTCCTTGCCTCCAAGAAGTATCCTGGTTTCACCCTCTACAGTACAGATCTGTTTGTTCTCTTGGCAGTCATGTCCAATACTCTTCTCCAGAACCGTAATTCAAAGGCATTCATTCTTCTTCTATCACCCTTAGTCATTGTCCAGCTCTCTGATGCATAGCAAGTAATTGGCAAGGCCATGGCTTGGATTAGGCATACCCTAGTCTCTACACTGACATCATTGCTCCTAAATACTCTGGAGAGTTCCCTGACAGATTTGCCAATGCAACTTGTCTTTTGCTTCCCTGGCTGTTGGTGCCACTGCCAAAGAGTCCCTTTTCCATGGCCATTTACTAAATAACTATTGTGCAGTAGGCATGGTATTAGAGTGTAGATGTTTCTCCATGGGTGGCACCAACAGTAAATCAATGTAAAATAAAAATTTTACTTACATTTTAAAAAAACCCACCAAAACCAGTTCATGTAATTGGTAATCAAAAGGTTGAAGGTTGGACTCCACTTAGAGGTAAGATCGAAGAAGGACCTTGGCAATCTACTTTAAGAAAAAAAAAACAAAATAACAATGGAATGGATTGATAAGGTAATGGCACATTCACACCATGGAATACTATGCATCACACAGGAGCAATAATTTTATTCTCTAACTTGGGAGGGACTGGAGAGCTTTATGCTGAGTGAATGAACTCTGTCCCATAAAGACAAGTACTGTATAAGACCATTATTGTAGAACAAGTATGAAGATTCAGGAGGAAGAAACAGAGGGGTGAGGATGATTGGGGGTGGGGTGATTAATCATAGGGTCACACAATTTGATGGGTGGGGGGAAAGGTGGGTGAAACAAATGGAAAGATCCAGGGTGAAAAACAATGTATATGAACATTGTAAATAAACCAGTATAAAATTTTTTAAAAAGCAACAGCAAAATCCTGTGATGCATGCACAACTCTGCTCTGATACAGAGGAAGTCACTATGAGTTGGAGCAGACTTGAGAGGGTAGGATTGATTGATTGGTTGGTTGGTTGGTTGGTTGGTTGGTTGGTTGGTTGGTTGATTGGGTGAGTGAGTGAGTGAGTGGTTGAGTGATTTTGTCTAGGATCCATCTGACATCAGCAATGATGTCCCTTGGTGCCACAGCCTCTTCTAAATGCAACTTAAACATCTGCAAGTTCCCTGTCTATGTACTGATCTAGAGATTTTAAGGATTTTTGCATGCATGTGATATTTTTTTTATAATTTTCACATTGTGTTGGATTGCCGTTTATATTTTTGAGCTGTGGTGTTAGAGAAGAGTACTGAAGATCCCATAGACTGCCAAAAGAATAAATGGATATGCCTGGAGAAGTTGCAGCCAGACTGCTCCTTGGAGGCAAAGATGACAAAGCTTTGTCTCACATACTTTGAGCATGTTGCTACAAGAGGTTAATTCCTTGCAGAGGGACATAATGCTTGGGAAGGCAGAGGGATAACAAAAGAGAGGAAGACCCTAGTGACGAGTTTGGTTAACATGGTAGCTGTAACAATGAGTTTGAGGGTATCAAAGATTGAGGATGGTACAGGGCAGGACAAGATTCAGATCTGTTGTTGCTAGGGTTTCTATGAATCATACTAGACGTAATGGCACCAAATACTCAATAAAAAGGCTTTTTAAAATGTTTTATTTTATCCACCAGAGAATCCACAGGAAAATCTGCTGTTAGGGACCTCTCCAAAGTACTGAAGAGAAATGGAGTCTCTCTGGAGACTAAGGTGCGCCTGATACAGGCCTTATTATGCATCAGAGAGTTGAACAATGACCAAGGAGGATAGAAGGAGAATTGATGCCTTTGAGCTGTGGTGCTGGAGAAGAGTATTGAGAGTACCATGGACTGCTAGGAAAACAAACAGATTCATCCTGGAAAGGGTTAAACTGGGCAGCTCCTTGGAGGCAAGGATTCTGAGGCTCTGTCTAACATACTTTGGACATGTTGTAAGGAGAGACCTGTCCTTGGAGAAGGACATCATGCTTGGGAGGGTGTTGATTTAGTGACTGGGGTAATCGGGATGGGTGTGTCAGAGACAGTGCGATTGGCACAGGACAGAGCAGAGTTTAGGGCTGTTGTACATAGGGTCGCTATGAATCCTGAGCAACTCGACGGCACATAGCAACAACAACAACATCCATCAGAGGCCCAAAATTTAGCCAATTAAAATTTCATTACTCTGAAAGAGATTAAAATATTACAATTTCTTATTTTCATAATTATTCATTCATTTACCCAATAAAAAAAAATATTTACTGGAAGTTACAGTCCAGCACGGAAATGATCCTCAATAACTCATTTGAAAAAACTTCATAAAGGTATTACTAGCTAGAGCACAGTTTATTGGCCAAAACTCTGAGAACTAAGTGGTCAGGGAAGACTTGGAAAATGATCAGGGAAGAAAAGTTAAGGGCATTGAATGTCTGCGAAGCTGAGTTAAGGGAGATGATGTGACCAGAAATCAGGACTCACAGCTCCTAACCCACTGAGTCTGCTCAAGGCTGAGCCTTGGATAACACCTATTGTCACTTTTAACCACTAATGTGGCGTGGCTAATGACAGGGCTTGAGGTGCCAGCCTACTGAGTTGAAATAATTCAACTTTATTTAACATATTATTCTAATATGGATCAATGTAGCTAAAGCCTAAGAAAATAATTTCATCTTTGAAGCACATGAAATCCTTTCTAGAAACTAATTCATTTTAATAATTTCTCAATGTTTTCATCTTGAAAAAACTAGATAAAAAAACTTTATCCCCTTCAGTCATTCCAGACAGGCTAATTATAATTTTGACTATATAAATCATTGTCTGGGCAATTTAAAAATTCCAGGGAAAGGCTAGGAAGAGCAATGGGCAGCTGGGAATAGGACTAGATCCTGGTTGGGATTAGGATTATATTTTGATTGACCACGATGAAATAACTCCGGTTTGGCAAAAACCAACGATGGTGCTTTGTAGCCTCAAGTCCTGCCTTCCACAACAAGGAGGGTAGGTTTACACTTTCTGCAATCACTTGTTGCTTTGCACATTCATCCATCGGTCTGAATAGAGAGTCGACAGCCCAGAGCCCAGCAGGATTTGGTAAGAGTGCTATTCTCCATCTGATGGATTTGTGAAGCTGATCAAATGAATCAAGCATAAAAAAGCTGCCTTCTGCTGCAACTTTGGTGAGTTACTGTTTTGTGTCAGATATAACACTTATTACAAAGGAAGAAAACATACTTTTCTGGGATCAACACTTGTGCTATAGAAACAGAGATGGTGATAAGAGGCTTAAAGTGGAGACACCAGGTAGTGCAGGCTTTACCCAAGACTATGCCTGCTTTTGGTAGAAAAATCTCTCTTCTATAGGTGTGGATTTGGGAAACCACCATTCTCAAACTACTGTTATTTTGTGGGAAAGCATTCAAAAAGGGAATTTTATGGAAACTCTAAAGCAAAGCAAAATCAATTTTTATTCCCAACAGTATGATCTTAGAATAATAATCATGAAGAGTCAACAGACAACAAACAAATGTAACTATTACATTACTGATTTAAAAAAGAGCTATCTGAACTTTCTAGTTCTGAGAATAACAGGCTAGGGAGTTCAGAGAAAACATCACTTTGAGAATGAGAAAAACTGGAATAACAATAAAAACCATTTTACTTAACCTTTTAATCAAAGGTTGACAGAAAAATAGCAATCAAAAAGGGGGAATGCAGAACAAAATTTACAATAGTCATGGACTCAAGGCTCTCAGTAATAATGGAAGGTGTGTGACTCTCTGAAACTATTGCCCTTAGGTATTCTTTAAACTTTAAGCCAAGACTAGAGAAGAAAATTGGGAGTTAAGGATTGAGAACAATCAGCAGGGCTAGTAAATGGTCTAGACTTCAAGTTGGAAAGCCAAGCACTTGAGCTTTAATGGTGAAAGGAGAGATTGACTGACATTGGATTTGAAACTTGGCTTGAAATGGTTGCAACTTTGATGGTTTAGGTGTTGGCGTTGTTAATATCTTTAACCTAACTATGTTCCAGAAGAAAAAGGAAATCATTATTGAGGAAAACAAAATTATTTGAAATCTCAAGTAATCTCTATTCTTCTTTTTTCCCATTTATTTTTTTAAATAAATAAACTTTTATTTCATACTGGTTTACTACAAAGTTTGTATACATTGTTTTTCGTCCCTTACACATCCCTCCCTCTCCCCATCAAATTGTTTCAAATTATTAAACAGCTCACTCCACTCCCCACCCATTCTAATAACTCTGCTTCCCCCTCTCCCTCGAGGAGCTTCATACACGTTCTGCAATAAAGGTCTTACACAGTATTTGTTCTTATGGGACTAAGTTAGTTCACTTAGCATAGTGCTCTCCAGGCCTCCCAAGTTAGGTAGTAATTTACAAAATCATTTCTCCTGCATGCTTCATAGTATTCCATTATGTGAGCCTATCACAACTTCTCAATTCATTTGATTGTGTTGCACATTTGGGCTGTTCCTGTGTTCTTGCAATGGTGAATAATTCTGCTATGAACATTGGTGTACAAATCTCCACTTGTGTCTCAGTTCTAATTTCTTGGGGGTATATTCCTGATAGTGGAATAGTTGAGTCATATGGAGTTTCTGTTTTCAACTTTCTGGGAAAAGCCAAACTGCTTTCCAGAGTGGTTATACCATTTTACAATCCCACCAACAGTGTATGACAGATCCCACCTCTACACATCCTCTTCAACATTTATTGTTTGCTGCCCTGCTAAACTTTGGCACTGCTATTGGGGTGAGATGGTATCTGTTTGTGGTTTTTATTTGCATCTTATTGGCAGTGATTTTGAGCATTTCTTCGTGTGTCTGTTGGCCATCCAAATATTTTCTGTGAAAATTATTTCCATGTCTTTTGCCATTTTGTAATTGGATTATCAGTCTTTTTCTTGTGGTGGCCCTGTAGAATTCTGCAAACTTTTGATATGAGACCCTTGTCTGAAATGGATTGCCAAATATTTTTTTCCTAGTCAGTAGGGTTTTTTTCATTCTGTTGGAAAATGGTTTTGATGCACACAGGAATATAATCTTTAGAAGGTCCCATTCATCAATTTTATCCTCTCCAGATTGTGTGTTTCTGGCTGTATTTGGGAGTCTCTTTATACCATAGACTAGGCCATCTAAGCTTGATCTCAGTTTGTCTCTGATGAGCGGTTTGGGGCTTTACTCCCAGGTCTCTGATGCACCTTGAGTTGATTTTTTTGTATGGTTTGAGATGTTGGATCCTGTTTCAGCTTTCTACAGGTAGCAGTCCAGTTTTGCCAGCACCATTTGTTGAAGAGGTTGTTATTTCTCCATTTGATAGGTTTTATTTCCTTGTCTAATTTCAGTTGAGTATGGATAGGTGGGTCCATTTGACCCTAAAATTCCACTACTGGCAATATACCCTAAAGAAACCATAACTGCCACCCAAGCAGATATATGCACACCCATGTTTATAGCTGCTTTGTTCACAGTAGCAAAGAGTTGGAAATAAACTAAATGCCCATCAACAAATGAATGGATATAGAAGCTCTGGTATATTCACACAAGGGAATATTATGCTCCATTGAAAAACAAGGAACTCATAAAATATTATTCAAAATGGATGACTCTGGAGGACACTATGCTGAGTCACAAAAGGACAAATACTATTTATTTGTTGTAAAACAGGACTGACATCGAGGTTGGGGGGAGACTGTGAAAAAGGGGATAAATAATGTACACTGCATTGAAACAGATGAGGGAGAGAATTGTTTAAAAGGTATATATGATTAGGTATAATTATCATGACAGGGGTCCAGAAGGAAGGCTGCACAGAGGAGTGGACTTGGGAAGAGGTATTGCATAACAATGGAAGAATTTTTATTTTACTTTTCAAAGAGAAGAGTGAATTGGGGTGGATGAGTAGGCAGGGAGAAAAATCCAACAATGAATGAATGGAAATCCTAAGTCTCTGTAAATATTCATTAAAATTAATTAAAAAATTAATTTTAAAAAAAGGAAAATAAAAAGGGGGAAAGAGAAATAATATTTAGCAAAAAAAAAATATCTAATGAAACATTAAGTCACCTAGTTCTTCCTAAATATATTGTCATTAACGTTTTGTTATGTTGTTGCTGTTATGTGCCATCGAGTCACTTGCGACTCATGTGATAAAAAAAGTATATATTAATATTTGTATAAAAGAAAAAAAAGTATTTTGGGTTGTAAATAACTAAAAATATCACCCTTAAAAATTTTTTATTATTTTCTGCAAACTAAATTTTAGTATCTTTAGTATATCTATTTCTAACTACTTTATAGACTTTGATGCTCTAATAATAATATATTTTCATTTAGGTGCTACTTACAAATAAATGTGGAACTGCGATAAAACCCAATTTATATCCAGCACTGATGCCAAGTTCTCTCGCTATTTCTAAAAATCTGTGGGTTTTTGCACTTCTCTATGGAAATAATCACAGAATCTGTGAGTACAGACAATTTTGTTTCATCTTTTTCCAATCCTTGTTTTCTTTGCTGCTTACAGTGCTTTAGAAATTCTTCATACATTTTAAATAAAATTTGCACTCAAAAGTATGCAACTCATAAGTGTAGAGATAAATGAATTTTCAGAAAATGAACAAATCATTTTCATCCTACAACAAAACAATGGACATTCAGAATAGTTTTGGTGTCCCAATGAGATGAATTCACATGATGACCACAACAGTGGGCTTCAGCACAGCAGAGACTGCGAGGACAGCCCAGGATTGGGTAAGGTTTCATCCTACTGTACACAGAGTCCACTGTAGGTTAGAAACAACTCCACCACATTTCACAATCGCCTCATTTTACATAACCCTCCAAACAGTGGCTACTTTAACATCCAACCACATAAAATACAACTATCTGTTTTTGAACTTTGTCATTCCATTCAGACAAAAAAGTGTCAAGAATAATAAAAAGAACAACAAAAAATCTTCTGAAAATCCAGTAACTGTCCATCTTCCCCCTAGAAATTTTATTATTCTCTGTGTATCATTAATATCACATGCAAACAAGGTCCTGCTAAGAATTATCCAAAAACTATTGGGACAGCACATCAACAGAGAACTGCTGTTCAGGCTGGATTTAGAAGAGGTCACGGCACTAGGGATATTATTGCCAATATCAGATGGATCTTGGCTGAAAGCAGAGAGTAGCAGAGGAATGTATATCTATGCCTTATTGACTATGCAAAGGCATTTCACTATGTGGATCACAATAAATTGTGGCTGACTCTGAGAAGAATGGGAGTCCCAGAATACTTGATTGTGTTTATGTGAAATCTAAACTTGGACCAGGAGGCAGTCTTCAGAACACAGCAAGGAAACATTGCATGGATCAAAATCAGGAAAAGTATATGCTATGGATGCATACTATCTCCAATCCCTTTTCAATCTATATGCAGAAATGATCATCTAGGAGGCTGGGCTCTATGAAGAGGTATGTGGCATCAGGATTGGAGGAAGACTTATCAACAACCTGCATTATGCATAACCTTGATTGCTGAAATTGAAGAGGACCTGAAGCACTTGCTTCAGAAGGTCAAGGACTGCAACCTTCAATATGGTTTGAAGCTCAACATCAAGAAAACAAAGATTCTCACCACTGGGACGATTGACAGCGTCATGATAGACAGCAAACAGATTGAGATTGTTAAAAGCTTTAATTTGCTTGGCTCAAACCAATACTCTTGGTACCAGCAGCCATGAAGTCAAAAGACAAATTGCATTGGAAAACTCTGTTGTCAGAGACCTCTATCTACAGAGTACTGAAGAACAATAATGCCAGTCTGGAGACTAAGGTGTGACTGATCCAGGCCATGGTCTTTGTAATTATTTGCTGTGCATCAGAAAGCCTGGACAATTACTAAGGATGACAGAAGAAGAATTGATGCCTTTCATTTGTAGTGCTGGACGTGAACAGAGTATGGACTGCTAGAAGAACAAACAGATCTGTACTGAAGAGGGTGAAACCAGACTGCTCCTTGGAGGCAATGATTTTAAATTACATACTTTGGCATGTTGCAAGGTGAGACCAATCCTTGGAGAAGGGCATCATGCTTATAAGAGTGGAAGGGGACAACGCAAGAGAGGAAGACACATGATGAGATGGATTGACTTAGTGACTGGGGTAACGGGGGTAGGTGTGTTGGAGACAATGAAATTGACACAGGATAGAGCAAAATTCAGGGCTGTTGTACATAAGGATGACTGTAAGTCCCAAGTAACTTGATGGCATGTAACAACAACAACATGTATCCACTATTTGCTTTTTTTTTCTTTATAAATTATTCATAATTACTTTCCCCCTCCTTTTTTAAAAACATTTATATTGGTTTGCTTACAAAGTTTGCATGCATTGTGTTTCACATTATTCTTCATTCATATTGTGTTTCATAAAATCATTCCTATGCATTATGTTTCATAAAATTAATCACCATTGGACCAGACCCACCATTACCCTGTCTTTTTACTCAGATCCTTTCCATTTCCTTCACTCCCTCCCTTTACCCACCAAACTGTGCAAATCTGCTATTTCACCCTGACTCAAACTCAGCCCCCCATGCCCATCTATTCCACACTTGGGTCCTGTACATATTTTACTAGTTATCTTTCTATTTTTACAATAATGGTCTTATGCAGTATTTGCCCTTTATTTTTCAAACATAATCACTTGATCAAGGTGATGTCCTCTAGGTTCCTTCACAATATAAAGGGGATTATTTACTCGATTTGGACCTTAGAAAGACTTGATTGACAAATTTTTTAGCACTATTAAAATAATAATAATAACTAATTCACCAAATTTATTCAGCCAAATTTTTTATTGATATTTTAATGAAAGGTTATAGAGAACTTAGATTTCTATTCATTCAATGTTGCACATTTTCCTCCCTGGCTCCACTCTCCCCCACCCCCAGGTTAGTTTTTTTCTTTGAAAAAAATTCTTTTATTGTTATACAGTCCCCACCCTTGCCAACTTTACTATGCAGCTCTTATTCTGAACACTTGTCATGCCAATATTAATCATATATTCTTTTTATACAGTTATCTCCTTTATCTGTTTCAATATTGTGCACATTATTTATCCCCTCTTTTCTTAGTTTCCCCACAACCCCCGTGTAAGTCCTGCTTTATAACAGTGGCATTATGAAGTATTTGTCTTTTTGTGACTGAAATATTTCACTCAGCATAATGTCCTCCAGATCACCCATTTTGTATATTTCATGAGTTCTTCGTTTTTCACTGCTGCATAGTATTCCATTGTGTGAATATACCACAGTTTCTCTATTTGTTTGTTGATGGGCACGAGAGTTGTTTTCAACTCTTTGCTATTGTGAACAAAGAAGCAATAAATATGGGTGTGCATGTATATGCTTGGGTGGCAGTTCTGGTTTCTTTAGGGTATATTGCCAGAGAGAGAGATCAGCTGGCCCAGTGGACAGAAAGTGATGCTACCAAGCCAAAGGTGGGTGACTTTTAATCCGTGGCCCTCAGGCCTGTCTTCCATTGGTTTTGTTCAGACATTCCTCTAGGTCATATAGCCCTGGTGTACAAGTTGCCGTACCGCAGTCACTTGTGGTTGCTGTGAGGCTGAACACTGTGACAGGATGTGTCAAATGCATTAATGGTTGGTTACCCAATGCGGACAGTGTGGGGTGAGCTCCCAATTGGAAGGAGGAGTGACATCCACTTCCGTAATAGTTTGCCTCTGGAAACCCTATGAACCTGGAGAGAGGATGAAAGACACACAAGTGTTGAGAACTCTCCTTCATAGGGTCGCTATGTGTCTCCTGAGACTCAATGGCACTTAACAACCACAACAACATATTGCCAGTAGTGGAATTGCTAAGTCAAATGATATTTCTATTTGCAACTTTTTGAGAAAGTGACATACTGCCTTCCAGAGTGGTTGCAACATTTTACACTCCCACCAACAGTGAATAAGAGTTCCAGTTTTTCCACAACCTTGCCAGCATTTGTTGCTTGCTGTTCTGTTAAATTTTGCTATTCTTACTTGGATGAGATGATATCTCATAGTTGTTTTGATTTGCATCTCTTTGAGAGCTGGGGATTTTGAACATTTCTTCATGTGTTTGTTGCCCAGCTGAATGTCTTCTTTGGTGAAGTATCGGTTCATATTATGTGCCCATTTTGAAGGAGAATTGATGCCTTTGAGTTGTGGTACTGAAGAAGAGTATTGAGGGTACCATGGACTGCTAGGAAAACAAATAGATTCATCCTGGAGAGAATTAAACCGGGCGACTCCTTGGAGGCAAGGATTCTGAGGCTTCGTCTAACATACTTTGGACACATTGTAAGGAGGGAGAGGTCCTTGGAGAGGGACATCATGCTTGGGAAGGTAGAGGGGCATCACAGGAGGGGAAGGCCCTCTACGAAGTGGATTGATTCAGTGATTTGGGGTAATCAGGATGTGTGTATCAGAGACAGTGTGATTGGCACAGGGCAGAGCAGAGTTTAGGGCTGTTGAGTCGCTGAGTCCCAAGTGACTCGACGGCACATAACAACAACAACAACATTTATCTTGTTGTGGCCCTCGAATATTCTATAAATTCTGATAAGTCCCTTATCAGACATGTCATTACCAAATATATTTTCCCAGTCTGTGGCTTCCCTTTTGACCCTGTTGGAGAAGTTTTTTGGATGTGCATAGGGATTTGATTCTTAGAAGGTCTCATTCATCTATTTTATCCTCTCTTGGTTGTAGGTTTTTCAGAATGCTTGGAAGACTGTTCATGTTTTGTATTAGTGCTTCTAGGGTTCTCCAAGATTTCCTCTAATAAAGTCTATAGTCCTTGGTTTTAGTCCTAAGTTTTTGAACCACTTTGAGTTGATTTTTGTTTATGGTGTGAGGTGTGGGTATTGTTTGAGTTTTCTGTAAATGGTTTTCTAATTTTGCCAACACCATTTGTTAAAAAGGCTATCGTTTCCACACTTAACTGATTTCATCTCTTTGTCAAAAATGAATTGAGCATAGGTAGATGGGCTGATTTCTGGGTTCTCAATTCCATTTCATTTATCTAGGTGTCTGTCATTGTATCAGTACCACCCTGTCTTGACCATCACAGCAGTGTAGTAGGATTTGAAATCAGGGAGTGAGATGCCTCTTACCTTGTTTCTCTTTGGAGGAGTGCTTTGCTTATTAGGGTTCTCTTTCCATTCCAAATGAAACTGGAGATTGCCTTTTCCATCTTGCTGAAGAACGGAATTGGTATA
>NW_006399916.1:3820663-3823816 GCF_000299155.1 Elephantulus edwardii
CCCCACCCCCACCCCGAGTATACTCCACTCTGCAACCTTCTTTCTGGACTCTTATGATAATCATAATACCCTATAATGTAAAAGATATGGAATGCTTCATGAATTTGTGTGTCATCCTTGTGCAGGGGGCATACTAATCTACTCTGTATCATTCCAGTTTTAGTATATGTGCTGCCAAAGTGAGCACCCACTTGATTTTTGTATGTTGATCTTGTATCCTGCCATTTTGCTGAATTGGTCAACTATGTCCAGTAGTTTTGTTGCTGAGTCTTTAGGGTTTTCTAAGTATACTATCATATCATCTGCATAGAGGAAATAATTTTACCTCATCTTTACCAATTTGGACACCTCTTATTTCCTTCTTTTGTCTTATTGCTATCACTAAGACATCCAACACAATATTGAATAGGAAAGGTGATAGTGGTCATTCTTGCCTAGTTCCTTTTCTCAAAGGGAATGTGTTTAATCTCTCTCCATTAAGAACAATATTGGTTCTTGGGCTTGTGTATATAGTTTTTACTATGTTGAAAAAATTCCCCTCTAATTCTATTTTTATGAGTGTTTTAATCAGCAAAGGGTGTTGGATTTTGTCAAAGGTCTTTTCTGCATCAATTGATAGGATCATGTGTTTCTTGTTCTTTGCTTTGTTAGTATGATGAATGACACTGTTTTATTTACATTGTTTTTCTTATGTTGAACCATCATCCTTGCATACTTGTTAGGAATTCCACTTGGTCATGTTGAATTTTATATGTATGTGTGTGTGTGTGTGTGTATATATATATATATATATCTTTGGATGCTATTGGCCATGATTTTATTCAGGATTTTTGCATCTATGTTCATGAGAGATATTGGCCTATAGTTTTCTATTTTGGTGGTGTCTTTACCTGGCTTTGATATCAAGGATATGTTTGCTTCAGAGAATGAGCCTGGGAGAATTCCATCTTTTGATATTTTCTGAAAACATTTATGTAGAATTGGTGACAATTCTCTGAATGTTTGATAAAAGTCAATATTCTTGGTTGACAGTTGTGTTCTTTGAGTGTTCAATATATGTTATTCCATTGTTCTTGCTCACATGGTTTCTGCTGAGAAATCAGCATTTAATCTTATTTGCTCTCTCTTATAGATTATTCTTTGTTTCTCCCTTGTTGCTTTCATAATTCTCTCCTTATCTTTGGTTCTGGTAAATTGGCTATGATATGTCTTGGTGTTTTTCTTTTGGGTTCAATTATATATGGCATTCTCTCAGCTTCTTGAATATATATATTCTCTCATTCTTCATTATACCTCGGAAGTTGTCTTCTAGTAATTTTTCCACAGTTTTTTCAATGCCTTTAGTTATTTCTTTCTGTTCTGGGATTCTGATTGTGCGCATGTTATTTCTCTTGATGGTGTTAAACATTCTTCTTCAGTTTTCTTCTTTTTACTTCCTTTTTGATTCTGCTTTCTGTTCTAGCAGATCAATGGTGACAATTCTATCTTCTATTTCACTGGTTCTGTGTTCCATCTCTTTAACCCTGTTCATGTGTCCCTTCATCATGTTGACAGCATCTGAAACATTGGCCCTCATATTTTGGATTGTGGCTTCTTATTTTTCCAGAGCCTCTAATGCCATGTTTGTTTTATCTTTATTGTTTTGGATTGGTCTTTTTACCCTCCTCCTGGCTCTTGCTTGCAGTGTCCTGTAATTCTTCAAGTTTGTCATTCACCCATTGGAGATATTCACTGTTCTTTTAAATTCTTTGTCAGAAAGTTTCATCAAACTTTCTGGCTTCATGAAATCCATTGATACTGTGTCATGTTTGGGGGTGAGGTGGGAAGAAAGTGACATCTTGCATTGAAATTGTGTAGGGGATAAGGTAGCCTGCTTCCTACATGACATTGCTGTGGTAGAGTTTTTCCATGTCTGAGATGATAGCAGGTTTTTGATCTGAAGTCACTGTTCCAAAATAGGGTGGGAACGCTACCCTGTCTGGGTTTCTCTCTGCCATCTGACCCAAGGGAAGATCTGCTTCATTCAGTAGAGAAAAGGCCTGTGAAAGCAGCATCCCCTGTCATATAACTACTGCAGCTAGGCTAGCCCAAGGTGCTCCAGGCTAAGGGCAGTTGATAGACTGAACATAAAGAGATGCAAGGTGGAGTGCAGAGACCTGATTGGAAAACCAGGAAGCCTTGGTTTTCCCTTCAAAAACAAGCTCCAGTTGTCTCAAACCTTTCTGACTGGGCTTAAGGAGCCCCATGTGATCCAGCCAAACAGCAGTGACACCGCCCCCCACACACACACACGCCACAAAGTACCTCACTCAAGTTCCAGCATTGTCCCAGCACACACATTCACGTTAGGAAAGAAGGTCCCAGTACAGGCAGGCAGCATCAGGAGGGGAGGTCCTGGCGCTGGCCGGTGGTGTCAGAACAGGAGATATCTTTTGATTTCTTGTCTGCTGCTTGACTATGGGTGTCAGTTGTGGATCCATGTAAAATGAAACATTTGACAATGTCTGTCTTCTCTATTTATCATGTTTTAGCCTATTGGTCCAGTTGAGAGTATTTTTTATTTCTTTGCACTGAGATATAATCCATACTAAAGATCAGAGTCTTGGAGTATTATCAATAAATGCTCTATATCTCCTTCACTTTCAGCAAACAAGGTTGTATCATCTACATAATGCTAGTTGTGGTTGAATCTTCCTGCAATTGTAGTGCCACAATCTTATTTATATAGTTAGGATTACTTGCTCAACATACAGACTGAGCATGCAGCCCTGATGTACACCTTTCTTGATGTTAAACCATGCAATGTTTCCCTGTTCTGTTTGAATAACAGCATCTTGGTCTATGTATACGTTTCATGTGAACAAAGTGTTCTAGAATACCCACACTGTTAGATGTTAGACATAATTTATTCTGATAAACATGTTGTTGTTGTTATGTGTCGTAGAGTCATTTGCGACTCATAGCGACCCTATGCACAACGGCCCTAAACCCTGCTCTATCCAGCGCCAACCACACTGCCTCTGACACACCCATCCCAATTACCGCAGTCACAGAGTCAATCCATCTCATAGAGGGTCTTCCCCTCCTGCGCCGTCCCTCCACCCTCCCAAGCATGATGTCCCTCTCCAAGGACCCGTCCCTCCTGGTAACATG
>NW_006399916.1:3827591-3829021 GCF_000299155.1 Elephantulus edwardii
CTGAGGTGACTTCCCCTTGTGCACCACTCCCAAGCTTCCCTTCCGCCCAGGAGCACGTTCTTGCTGTCCCCAAGGGCCTCTTCATAGTCAATTAATGTTTTTATTGTCAATTAAACACAAAAACTTCTTTCTGATATTCTCTACTTTCAGCCACAATCCATTTGATGTTAATAATTCCTTGTTCCATGGCCTCTTCTGAATTCAGCTTGAATTTCTAGCAGTTCCTACTATTCCATCTGTTGTTTGGTTTGGGATTGGGGGGTTCCTCCCATAAATTTGGGTAAGATTTTGCTTATGTGTAATATTAATTATATTATAATGTCTGTTTTCTGTTGGATTACTCTTTTTTTTTAAAGTATGGGCACAAATATGGCTATGACACATGGTAACACTCTACTGGGTTTCTAAGCTTTAAATATTGCCCATGGAGCTGCTGGTAGACTTGAATTGACAATCTTTGGATTAACTGTTCAACATGAAACACACTATGCCTTAATTTCACATATATAATTATTTTCATATATCTATATCTATCTCTATCTATCTCCAAGATATTTGAAAGTAAATAGTCATATACTTGTATGCCAATGTTCACTTTAGCAGTATTCACAATAGTCAAAAGATATAACCAATCTTAGAAACCATCAGCAGATTAATAGATAAGCATAATGTTATAAAAACATACAGTAAAATGTTACTCTCTCATAGAGTGAAATACTGATATAAGAGACGACAATATAGATGAATGTTTAAAACAAGAAGCTAATATAGGTAGGCTGGCAAATACAGCCAGAAATATACAAGCAGGTGAGAAACACATTGATTAATGGGACCTTCTAAATATTAAGTCCCCGTTTGAATAAAAAACTTTTTTCCAATATGGTGAAAAGAAAACATACAGGCTGTGGCAAAACATCTTAGGCAAGGCTCTCATAAAGTTTACAGAATACTACAGGGCCTCCACAAGAAAAAGGCTGATAATTCAATTACAAAATGGGCAAAGGAGATGGAAAGACTTTTCACAGAAGTAGACATTCAGATGGCCAACAGACATATGAAGAAATGCTCAAAATAATTGGCAATAAGAGAAATGCAAATCAAAACCACAATGAGATACCATCTCACCCCAGTAGCAGTGCCAAAGTTTAACAGGAAAATAAGCAACAATTGTTAGAAAATGGAGTGCTTGTAAATCTCATCACTGTTGGTGAGATTGTAAGATTGGTACAACCACTCCAGAAAGCAGCTTGGCATTTCCAAAAAAAACCTGGGAGAGGGCGTGGAATGTGCAAAAAATGAATAAACACACACACACACACACACACACACACACACACACAAAGTTGAACAAAGAAGTTCCATGTGACTCAGCTATTCCACTATTAGGAATGTTTTCCAAGAAAAATAGAACTGAAACAAACGGAGATTTG
>NW_006399916.1:3831116-3845452 GCF_000299155.1 Elephantulus edwardii
ACTAATGGACTGTCCCCATCTGCGGAGAGGCGTGACTGCCACAGCAGCTGTGGCTGGGCTGAGACGGTTTCATTTTCCTTCCTTTTTTTTTCTAAGAAAAAAGAATTTCAGGAGAATATTCTTCTGATAGCTTTCATCATTGAACTTAATAAACTGACCTTAAAATTTAAAAAAAAAATAAAAATAGAAGGATAGCTAGTAAGATGTTGATAAAAGTTCAGAGAGGGAAGGGGAGGGGGCTTGAGTTTGAGGAAGAGGAGAAGGAAAATCACTAGAGGGGAGTTAAAAAATGTGTATAATTAATTGAATAGATAACCAAACTGCTTTGAAAATTTGCATGCAAAAATAAAAAACCTTGTGAGGCTAAGAGAAATCAGTCATGATAGGTAATAGATAATTAAGGTTTTATTAAACATTGTAACTTATTATCTGTATTTAATCAGTTGTGATTCATGTTAAGAGATTTCTATGAAGGGAGCTCTGGTGGCCTAGTGGCAAGAAGCTGCACCTCAATCCCAGAGGCATGTGTTTCAAATCCACCAGCTGCTCTGCTGGAGAAGGAGGGGCAATCTCCTCCTGTACCAGTCAGATCTGATTTGACAGCACACACACACACACACACACACACAAATAATATAATTTTTAAAACTTTTAAAAGTGAAAAATTTTCACTCTAATAATAAAGACAGATGAATACTGAATAATCCAACTTATCTAAAATATCTAGAATAAGCAATACACAATATTATGAAGATACATAAGGAGCAAACTCCAGTAGTGATTATCAAGGGCAAGTCAGAAGAGGAAATAAGGAGTTATTAATTAATAGGTATTTTTTTTCAAAGTTGATGAAAAAAATCTGGAAATAAATGGTCATGATAGTTCACAACACAATAAGCATAATTAAGGTGTTATGATTTTAATTTGATCCAAAAAAATGTCTACTTGGATATCATTCCCTGTATTATGTAATAGTCTTCCATTTTGTGATTTGATGTAATTATTGAACACAAATTCTAACTTTTGTGATATTGATGAGGGAGGTTTGGAGGCAGGTATATTAATGCATCAGTTACCATCTACAGAAACAAGTTGTATCTCGAGTTAATCTCTCTTGATAAATAAAAGAACTTCTAAAAGCAAGAAGCAGAGATGGAGGGATACCATTGACAATAAGAAAGAAGTGCTGGGAAAGGAAGGCAACCTTTAGATTCAGGGTCCCTGTGCTAAGAAATTCCTAGATCCGAGGGAAAATTGATGCTAAGACACATGGAATGCTAGGTCCACAGATATTAAAGAGACAAAGGCCTTCTTCACAAACTGTGAACCAATGGAGAAAGAAAGCTTTCCCTTATAGCCGCCACAAATATTAATATCTCTCAGTCATTTGGCCAGGTAGTTCAAGGATTGAACACATCTAATACTTGCATAGGTTTACTGAAACAATTCAGTTGGTATTCTATCATTTCCTGGAAGAGTGTTTACCAGTGCTTTCAGTATAGCTTAGATTTCTTCCTTTGGTACCATTGACACTTGAGTATATGCTACCCATTTTCAATCTCCTCATATGCATGTGAAAATTGGACAATAAATAAGGAAGACCAAAGAAGAATTGACATCACTGAACTGTAGTGTTTGCAAAGAACGTTGACTATACCATGGACTTCTAAAACCACAAATGTCTTGGAGGAAGTGCAATCAAGGTGCTCCTTAGAGGCAAGGATGGTGAGGCAAGCAAGGATGGGGAGACTTTGCCTCACACACTTTGGATATATTCTGGAGAAGGAGGGGCCAATCTCCAGAGAAGGACATCATCTTTTGTAAAGTAGAAGACTAATGAAATGGAGGAAGCTCCTCAACAAGATTGATTAGCACGTGGTTACATATATCTAAATGGATGGATTAAAATTGGGTTTTTTAAGTATCATAAGGCTAGTGCTTAAGGTACTTCAAGATAGATAAAGACTGAAACTGTCAACAACTTAATCTTATTTGGATCTACAAATCAACACCTTTGGTACCAGCAGTCAGAAAATCAGGAGACATTGCACTGAGAAAATCTACAATTAGGGACATCACCAAATATTGAAGAGTAATAATGTCAGTTTGAGAACTATAATGCGTCTGATTCAGACTACTATCTTTCCAGTCACTTGTTATGTATCTGAGAGCTGGACAGAGAATAAAGATGACAGAAGAATAATTGGTGCCTTTGAGCTGTGGTGTTGGAGAAAAGCACTGAACATCCCATGAACTGCCAAAAGAACAAACAAATATGTCCTGGAGAAAGTGCAGACAGAGTGCTCTTTGGAGGCAAAGATGATAAAGGTTCACCTCACATACTGTGGGCATGCTGCTAAAAGAGGCTATTCCTTGTTTAGGGACATGATGCTTGGAAAGGCAGAGGGTTGGCAAAGGAGAAGACCCTCAATCAGATGGACTGACATAGTGACTGCCATAATAGGCTCTAGTGTGTCAGGAAGTGTGAAGGTGGCACAGAATAGGACAGAGTTCAGATATGTTGTTCATATGGTTGCTATGGGTTGTAGTCAACTTAACAGCACCTAACAACAACAAGGATGGTGGTGCAGGATGGGGCAGTGTTCATTGTTTCAGAAGTGGGCTCTAAGGTACTGATTAATAACACTCTGAATTGAGACTCCTATGCTACCAAGCCGAAGGTGGTATAGCACTGGTCTGTGCGTTGCTGTACAGAGGTAACTCCTGGTTGCTGTGATGCTGAAGACTGTGACAGTGATGTGCCAGTCGTGGTAATGGATACCCAGGGTGGACAGTGCTGGCTGGAGCATCCCGACTAAATCAAGCCTGGAAGCAGGAGCGGCATCCACTTCCGAAATGGCTTACCTCCGGAAACTCTATGTACCAACAGTGCTCAGGCTGTTCGTTCATAGGGTCGCTATGAGTCGTCTACGACTCGACGGCATCAAACAACAACAACAATAGTCCCCCAAAGGACAATTAGCCAGATGGATTGATACAGTGACTGTAGGTATGGGCTCAGGTGTATCAGAGATGTTGAGAATGGCACAGGATTAAAAAAGTTTCAGATTTGTTATTCAGAGGGTCACCAGAGTTGTACTCAACTCAACAGCACCTAACAACAACAAAAGTTCTCCTAAACTATGCATGAATAAACTGCTTGATAATGTTATTTCAGTTATGGCAACACTGGGTAACTAACACATAATATCACAAAATCATTCATATGAAAATGGTTGAAATGGCAAATACACACATACCCCGCCACCACCACCATCTCTGCATTTTAACTGAATTGCTTATTCTTTCACATTTATTACTACTTATATAGTTGGATTGGCACCTACTTTTCTGTTTTTTTATGTTCTATTTAATATCCCTCTTTTTCTTTTTTAATGTTTCCTTTTTCATTCAGTAACTATTTTCTAGTTGGATATTTTCTTTTAGTCTTTGTTTTAGTATTCTTTATTTTCTTAGCTCAAATTTATACTAATTTCAGTAAGATAAAGAAATATTACTCTTAAATCTATTTCTGCTTTCTTCTTTTGTACTATAATCGCTAGCATATTAAGCCTGTAGAATCTTACAAACCAAATAATACAGTTGGCTATTATCTTACATTACTTTATGACTATTAAAAGGTAGTCCTTATCTTTTAGAGGTATATATTAAAATATTTGCAAATGAGAAAATGTAATGTCTGATTTGCTACAAGATAACATGGATCATATCAGAGTGTAAATTAAAAAAGATTAGTCTTAGAGCTTTGGTGGCCTAGTGGCAAGAAGCTGCATTGCAATCCCGAAGGCACACGGTTCAAAGCCACCAGATGCTCCACTGGAAAAGGAGGGGTTGTCTCCTCCTGTACCAGCTGGATCTGATTCGATGGCACACAACAAGAAGAAAGAAAAAAAAAAGATTAGTTTTGTTTTGACCGTTATTGATGGACAATGAGTCACTGCGTACATTATATACTTTTCAATCCACTTGTGTAAGTTTAATCTTTTTATGAAAAGTTTTAACATTAAAAAAGAGAAGAGAAAGGAAAGCAATGGAACAGAAATGAGTTTAGCTAGTGTAAACCACTTCACCGTGTTGAGAAATACAGTCACTCACCTTTTATTTTTCTAATTAATTTCTTGATAATCCACAAGCTTCCTAGCAGATAATTTCTGTTGTTCACCACTGACTTGGGTCTTGCTGGCACATGAAGTTCATTTTTACGTCTCTTCCTTCACAAGATAGCAGACCTACTCACCCGGCACATCAATAAAACATGGCCTTGAGGAGCGGCCTCAGAATGCCACAGGTGGGCGTGTTGGAGAGCAAACAAGCCCATCTGTCCATGCTGAGCCCAGCACAGCCCCTGCACCAGGGCGTGCAAGCCACAGCGTAGCTTTCCCACTTCCTTCCTTTGCTCATGCAGTTTCTTCTTAGGATACATCCAAGAGAAAGAAGTGAGGGAAATGGGCACACCAGAGACTCAAACCACAACTCATAAGGACACAAGAAGGCAGGAACTGAAAGTAGTTAGTTGTGAGAAAAGTTATTAATAATCAAATTCACACACTTACTAATTGCTGTACAATCACAATCAGCCCAGAAAGACCCTTTAGCAAGTTTTCAGAGGCTGTAAATCACATAGGAAGAGACTGTCCATCTTTCTCCCATGGAGCAACTGGTGGATTTGAATGCCTGTCTTTGGGTTAGTAGTACAACTCCTTAACATTAAAGGTCTGATAACCATTTCTGGCAATGTTGTTGTTAGGTGCTGTGAAGTCCAGTGTGACTCATAGCAACCCTGAGAACACCTGTCCTGAACCCTGTCCTATCCTGCACCATCCTCGCACTTCCTGACACACCGGGGCCCCCTGTGACAGCTACTGTGTCAATCCATTTCTTTGAGAGTCTTCCTCTCCATCACCGACCTTCCATATTCCCAAGCATGTACTTTTCCAAAGAATAGCCTCGCGGATCTACATGTTCTAAGTATAAAAGATGAGGCTTTGCCATCTTTGCCTCCACAGAGCACTTTGGCTGCACTTTTTTCCAAGACTTATCTATTTTTCTGGCAATCCATGAGATATTGAGTACTCTTTTCAGCACCACAACTCCACAAAGACATTGATTCTTCTTCGGTCACCCTTCTTCATTCCCAGCTCTCTGATGCATAGCTGGTGATTGATAAGACCATGCTCAAAAGAAAACACATACACACATTTCTAGAAAGGAAAAAGAAATGGAGGAGGAGGATGGGAGGGAAAGGGGCTGGTGACTCAGAGTGAGGCAAAGCTGGGGCAGGCTGCACTTAACAGCTCTAAAGAGCAGCTTGTGAAATGATCAGGTTCTGTTAGGAAGGCAGATGCTTATCAGTAAATATTCCTTCAAGGGCAGCTGGTTAATCTGCAGGGGGTGGGGGTGCCTGGGCACTTTTGTTCCAGAAAGGTCCTGAGGGGAGGTGGGAGTGTGACAGCTGGCTGCTGCATCTGCCCTTGAGAAGCAGCGAGGGACAGTGTTTATGTGCCAGGGGTAACTAACCACAGATCCTCCTTTTGGGGACAGAGGATATGGACATGGCCCTGCCCATGTGCACCCTTCTTTGTGCACGCAAGCTTGCACATACTTCCACAGCAACAAAGAGATCCTGTTCAGAACAGTGTACTGGTTTCAGCTTGCAGTGTTGTGGGTCTCTTCCAAATGCCTTTCCTGGGCCATGGTCATTGCCATTGCCATTGCCATTGCCATTGCCATTGCCATTGCCACATAACTGAGCAGAAGCATGCAAACTGAATGGGACACATGCTTCCACCTCACCCTACTAGAGGGTATGACCCAAGTCACCACCTTCATTCCCCTCTGGGACGACCTACACCCCGGGACTCCTATGAAAAGGACTGTGTCCTAGACATTGCATCTACCCTGATCTGGCTACATCAAGCGTGCAAGCACTGGGCATATGCAGCCAGCACCTGGTTCCCATTCGCCAGCATCTCTGACCACATTCATTGGCCCACATCATCTGCAATTGTGTGAACCATTCCCCTAATGGTTTTGAACTTCTAAGAGACTTTCCAGCAAATTACAAAACCCAAAGACAATAGACAGGAATTCAGGGGCTGAGGGGAGGGGGGTCAATTAATATTGGAAATGATGGAATGGTGCAGCAATTTGGACATTTGGAATAATTGTAACCTCCACTTTACAGTAACTGTTGTTGTTGCATACTATCAAGTTGGAATTGACCTGTAACTGGTCCACCAGCAGGTTTTCAGACTGCCCATCTTTCTCTTATGGAGCAACTGATAGATTCAAACTCCATGCCTTTACAGTTCCAGCACAGCTTGTTACCACTAGGCCACCAGAGTTTCCAAGTAACTGTTGTTATTGTTTTGTACCTTCGAGTCAGAACTGATCCATAGCTGACCCTCCAGTGGGTTTTCAGAAGCAGTTTCATGCACAGGAGGAGATTGCCCATCCTTCCACAGAGCAGCTGGTGGCTTTGAACTTCGTGCCTTCAGTATTACAGCACAGGGTCTTACAACTAGATCACTAGTCTGGTATTAAATAAGAAAGGAAGCCAGGTTGTTTGATGGTGTATAAAGCCAAAGGTGGCTAAGGGCACAAAGCAAAAGGAAAAGCAAGATTTCCTAAGGACAGAGCACAGCATGAAGCAGCAGGACAACGTGGGGACAGAGGGGTGACGTGTGCACTGGCAGTGCCTTGCTCCTCACTGCACACAGGACAGGCCACCTCTACTTGCAAGCCCACAGCGGAGGACTGCTGCAGGAAAGGAGAGCTTTAGGCTGAAGATTATGTAAAAATGAGTGTCAGCAGCACATAAATGCGGAAGTGTCCGACATTCACACTGAATCCAGGAGGGGACATGGAGCAAGGGATATCAGTGCTGATGATAGATGGATCCTGGCCGAAAGCAAAGAATACTTTAAAGATGTTTCTTGACTATGCAAAGGTGTTGTTCAACAATGTGGATCACAACAAACTGTGGCTAACATTGCTGAGAAATAGAATTCCAGAACACTTAGCTCTGCTCGTGCAGAACCTGTACATAAACCATGAGGTGGTTATCCAACTAGAACAAGGGGCTACTGTGCTATTTAAAAATCATAGAAGTTGTGTGGTATATTTTTACCATATTTATTGAATTTGCGCACTGAGGAAATAATTCAAGGAACTATATATCAGGATTAGAGGAAGATTCATCAACAACCTGCATTATGCAGATGACACAACCTTGCTTGTAGAAAGCAAAGAAGACTTGAAACTCTTGACGCAGAAGATCAAAGACTACAGATTTCAGTATGTATTGTACTTCAACATCAAGAAAAAAACCTCAACCACTGGACCAATAAGCACATCATAATACTTAAGAGAAAGAATAAAGCCAACAAGAATTAATTTTACTTGCGTCCACAATCAACACTCACAGTAGCTGTAATCAAGAAACATGCTGATGTCCTCCAGAGTCACCCACGTTGTATAATATTTTATAAATTCCTTATTCTTCAGTACTGTGTCATTTCCATTGTGTGAGTGAAATAGCTCAGTCACAAAAGGAAAAATACTGCATAATGTGACTGTTATAAAACAGGATTGACATGGGAATTGGGGGAAAACTAAGAAAAGAGGAGATAAATAATAAGCACTTCAATGGAATAGATGAAGAAAAGAACTGTTTAAAAGGAAAATATGATTAGGCATTATTTGCATAACAACAGTCCAGGATAAGAGGTGCATAGCAAAGTGAACTAGGGTGAGTGGAAGGAGAAAATTATGCAACAACGAATGAATATTTTTTAAAAAATCGGACTGGGGTGAGGGAGTAGGGAAGAAAATGTGCAACAATGAATGAATGGAAATTCAAATTTTCTGTAAACTGTCATTAAAATTACAAATAAAAAATTATTTTTATTATACTCATTTATTTAAAAAATACTAATAGTTTTTTAAAAAATGCTGAAGAACCTTTTCTAAAGTGTGAAACAGTTAAGATGTCACTCTGAAGACTAAAGTGCACTGGATCCAATCCATGTTATCTTCAATTGCTTCACAGGCATGTTCAAGTTAGACATTGAACAAGGAAGATCAAAGAAGAATTGATGCCTTTACATTTTAGTATTGTAGGATACTGACTATACCAAGGGCTGCCGGAAGAATAAATCCATCCGTTTTTGGAAGAGATGAAGCCAGTGTCTTTCTTACAAGGAAAGAGAATGATACTTGATCTCCTGTATTTTGGACATAGAAGGGACCAGTTCCTGGAGAAAAAAAGGGCCATCATGTTCTGTAAAGTAGAAGGGAGGTCAGAGAAAAAGATGAAGGCTCTCAACAAGGTGGGTTGGTGCAAGGGCTGCAAGAACTGGCTTCTAATGTAGTTAACAATTGTGAGGACGACACTAGCCAGGAAGTGCTGCCTTCCTTCTGAGGATTGCTCAGAGAAGGGGACTCCATTCCACCTAAAGTCAACAATTTGCTGAAGATGGAATGACAAGACACGAGGAGGAGTCTGCTCCCTACAAACTCGGCATAAAATGTTAACCTTTGTGAATACTTCGTTCTCATTACTGCTGGCATACCACCACCTAGTGCAGGATCTCCAAATCAGTGACCATCAATGACAAGTCACATTACAGCCCTCGGGGACCTCACACAAAGTCAACTCCTCCTCATTTTCCTAGTCTGTACATCCTATCTCGAACACCATGGCCTTGCTTGAGCCCATATGAAAAGAAGTTGAAAAGAGTATTTGTAAATAGTCACAAATCCTAACAGGGTCCTGATAATAGGAACCCATAAACTCTACACAATAAAAGTTTTACCCAATATCTACCTGGAACAAGTATTATCTATTTGTCTGTTTCATTGCTTTTGAGTTGTAACTGACTCCTCAGTGATTCCCCATTGCATTTCCAAGACTATAAATCAAGCATAGGGAGACTGCCCATCGTTATGCTGAGCATGAACAGGTGGATTTGCACCAACTTTGGGCAAGTACAATCCAAAAACTCAGACTCACTTCCATCAAGTTGGAACCAACTCAGAGCCGGCCCTCCAGTGGGTTTTCAGAAGCTGTAAATCACACAGAAGATTGTCCATATGTGGCTCATAATACAAGAGTGAATGAGCACCAAGAGACAGTCTTTACTTTACAGATATGCTTCTCAATCCATCAAACTTTCGTATGAAATGTTGGATCATGTCTTTTCCAGTCTGTTTTCAGGTAGTAATGACTAAGCAAGGTTGGTGAAGGAAAAAAGGACCCTCAACCAGATGGATTGACACAATGACTGCAGAGATGGGCTCAAGGATGTCGGAAGTAATGAGGTTGGCACAGGGATTCGATCCATTGTTCACAGGGTCGCTGAGTTGAACTTGACTCAACACCACCTAACAACAACCAGCATTAGCACATCACAGACTGTCAACATGGGGCAAGGTTCAGATCTTGTGCACAGGGTCCTGTAAGTCCTAGTTGACTCAAGAGCATTTAACAGCACCCCTCAATGTGTCCACAAATGTTTGCCACTTGTGCTATTATGTCCTTAAGATTTGTTCTCATTCTTCACCACCCAAAAAGCTCCACTTCCTCCAATGTGCTTCAACCCCACACTCTTTCTTGCCTGAGTGGAAAATTCTAAAGGTGACATCCCAAACTAAACATGATGTTCTTCTTACTTTTCGCTTGATAAAACCCAGTAATTACTCTGCCCTCAGTAAATCAGATTCTCCCGTTAATCTGAAACAAGCCATCCAAAATTAGCATTTTCTTTCCCTCTCAATGCCAGAGGCATGGAATGACTCAGTCCTGCCACACACCGCCCCATGCTTCCAGGGTTGTGCTGTGTCACACACACTCCCCTGTTCTGTAACCAACTCCTGTCACATCTTTTCACTCACCCTGACACACCATTGTCACCACGTTGTTGTTGTTGTTGTTATGTGTCGTCGAGTCATTTGGGACTCATAGTGACCTATGTACAACAGCTCTAAACCCTGCTCTATCCTGTGCCAATTGCACTGCCCCTGACACACCCATCCTGATTACCCCAGTCACTGAATCAATCCACCTCATAGAGGGTCTTCCCCTCTTTCGCCGTCCCTCCACCATCCCAAGCATGATGTCCCTCTCCAAGGACCTGTCGCTCCTTGCAACATGCCCAAAGTGTGTCAGACGAAGCCCCAGAATCCTTCCCTCCAAGGAGTTGCTTGGTTTAATCCTCTCCAGGATGAATCTGTTTGTTTTCTTTGAAGTCCAAGGTACATTCAATACTCTTCTCCAGCACCACAGCTCAAAGGCATCAATTCTCCTTCTGTCCTCCCTAGTCATTGTCCAACTCTCTGATGCATAACAAATAATTGCAAAGACCATGGCCTGTATCAGGTGCACCTTAGTCTCCAGAGAGACACCGTTGCTCTTGAGTACTTTAGAGAGGTCCCTAACAGCAGACTTCCCCATCGCAGTACGTTTTTTTATTTCCTGGCTACTGGTGCCAAGAGTGTTGACTGTGGAGCAAACTGAAGCTGTGAACAATCTCATCTCTTCGCCATCCATCCTGATGCTGCCAATTGGTCCAGTGGTGAGAATCTTTATCTTCTTGACATTGAGCCTCAGTCCATACTGAAGGCTGCAGTCATTGACCCTCTGCAGCAGGTGCTTCAGGTCCTCCTCAGTTTCAGCAAGCAGGGTTGTGTCATCTGCATAACGCAGATTGTTGATAGATCTTCCACCAATCCTGATGCCACAATTCTCCTCATAGAGCCCAGCCTACCAGATAATCTGCTCTGCATACAGGTTGAAAAGGTATGGAGATAGGACACATCCCTGGCATACGCCCTTCCCAATTTTGAACCATGCAGTGTTACCCTGCTCTGTTCTGACAACTGCCTCTTGGTCCAAGTATAGGTTTCGCATTAGCATGATCAAGTGTTCTGGGATTCCCATTCTTCTCAGAGTCAGCCACAGTTTGTTATGGTCCACACAGTCAAATGGCTTTGCACAATCAATGAAACACAGATAGACATTCCTCTGGTATTCCCTGCTTTCAGCTAAGATCCATCTAACATCAGCTACAATATCCCTAGTCCCATGACCCCTTCTAAACCCTTCTAAATTTGTCTCTTTCTCAGTTTGTGACTTGGCTTAAGTTGCTGCTCTCATCTTGTTTGTTATTGTGTGTCATCGAATAGAACCAGCTCACAGCTAACTCTCCATCCAGCAGGTTTTCAGAGGCTGTAAATCACCTGGGAGGAGATTGCCTCTCTTTCTCCCAAGGAGCCACTGGCAGATTCAAGTCACATGCCTTTGGGTTGGCAGCCCATCTCCTGACACCTAAGCCACCAGAAATCTTCTGTTAACTTGCTTAGGGAATGCATTTTGCTGTAGTCAATAATTCAATTAAGGATCATGGTTTCCTTACTTTAGCGGTCAATTTCAAGTATTCTGAATGACTGAATATGTTTAGCATTCAAGTCTCTCCTTAATCAATCCACTCAACAACTTTCGAAGTTTTTATTATGTGCCATGGTAGAGCTCTGGTGGCTTAGTGGTAAGAAGCTGTGCTGCAACCTCAAAGGCACATGGTTCAAATCCACCAGCTGCTCTGCAGAAGAAGGGGCAATCTCATCCTGTGCTTTTTATTGCCTCTGAAAACCTGCTCTGAATTTGCTCAGACTCAACAGCACACAACATTTTATGTGATGAAGAATTTTAAAATCTTGGCTTCTTAAATTATTATATATGATTTCCCTCTTTGAGTATTTTACCAAATAGAATGAGTATAGCACCACTCTGATCCTAATATTATGATAAAGGTTTTATTTCTTGTTGATTTTCCCTCAGTGTCCATTATAGTAAACAGAGAGTTCATATAGATTATTTAATCATGTGGTCTGTGAAATAATGTAGAGTCTGAAGCATAATTAGATTTCAGAAGCATTTTCTAATTTATAGACAAGTACTCCAACTATGAGAAAACTGTACCAAATTCATTTATGTTCCTTGCTGAGGTAGAAGCTCAACACACACATATATATACATGTGCCTCAACTCTTTCCTTCTATCAAAGCATTTACCAGCTATTTTTATTAGCATACCCATTGACTGATACTTGAACCCTAATTTAATCAAGTTTAATTAATTTGAGGACAACGTGGAGAGAATCAAACTCAACTGTCTCCCAACAGTTTTGAATTGAGTGTACTAGCACTTTCCCTGGGTGATCTAAGGATAAACTTAATGATCAGGAGAGAGGTTTTATAAAGATACACTTCACTCATTGCCTGTGAGTTGGAAACAACTCACAGATGACCCTTCAGTGAGTTTTCAGAGGCAGTATATCACCTGGGAGCTAACTGCTCATCTTTCTCTCATGGAGCTGCTGGTGGATTCAGAGCACTCAGCTCTGGGTTGGCAGCACAATTCCCTATTCATTATACCACCAGAGATAAGCCACTGAAATAGGACTAGGATGATAACTACTATAATTTCTTTTTTAAAATTCATTTTAATTAACGTTTACAGAGACTTAGGGATTCCAGTCATTCATTGTTACACTTTTCTCCCTGCCCATGTCTCCCCCCCAATTCACTTTTCTCCTGGATGAGTAAAAGAAAAACTCTTTCATTGCTATGCAATCCCTCCCCCCAAGTCCACTGCCCTGTGCAGGCTTCATTCTGGACTCCTGTCATGACAATAATACCTAATCATATTCAGATTCATAGTCTCTGTAAACTTTAATTAAAATGAATTTTAAAAAATAAATTATTGTAGCCCTTTTAAACAGTCCTCTCCCTCAACAGTCTTCATCTCCCTCAATGCAGTATACATCATTCCTCCCCTTCCTTTCTGTCTTCCCTCAACCCCAATGTCAGTCCTGTTTTACAATAATGGCCCTATGCAATATTTGTCCTTTTGTGACTGAGATATTTCACTCAGCATAATGTCCTCTAGGGTCATCCACTTAGCATAGTATTTCATGAGTTCCTTGTTTTTCAGTGTTGCATAGTATTCCATTGTGCTTCTCTATCCAGTCATTTGTTTATGGGCTCTCGGGTTGTTTCCAGCTCTTTGCTATTGCGAACAAAGCCACAATAAACATGGGTGTGTATGTTTCTGTTTGAGTGGTGGTTATGGTTTCTTTAGGGTAAATTCCCAGAAGTGGAATTGCTGGCTCAAATGATATTTCTATTTGCAACCTTTTGAGAAAGATCCATATAGCCTTCCGTAGTTGTTGCACCATTTTACACTCCCACTCACAGTGAATAACGGTTCCAGTTTCTCTGCAACTTCACCAGCATTTGTTGTTAACTGTTCTGTTAAATTTTGCTATTCTGACTGGGGTGAGATGATATCTCATAGTTGTTTTATCTGCATCTCTCTTAGAGCTAGGGATTTTTAACATCTCTTCATATGCTTGTTGGCCATCTGAATGTCATCTTTGGTGAAGTGTCTGCTCATATCCTGTGCCCATTTTTCAATTGGGTTACTTATCTGGTTGTGGTGCTCGATAAGTACTATTATTTCTAAAAGGGTTGGTTTTTTAACAATAGCCTTTTTTTTACTCATCTTTCAAACCATTTTGATGTTTTATCTTACTAGAGTTAAATGCCACCTAATTTATCACATCAGGTTAAGTGATTTTAAATTCATGCGCTTTTCAACAGATAAATAGACTTCCTGGTTTTTGTTGAAAGCAGTACAAAATAAACAGCTCTTTCCTATAATGGGACACATAATGCCGCCTGATTAAAGACAGTTAAGCATTGATATTCCTTCAGGAACTGGGAAGGAAAGGTTATTTCTTGCTATCCTAAATTTCAGTCTGGGTGAAAAAGAGTATTGAGCCAAGCTTAAAATTCCTTTCTGAGCTGCTATAAGCTCCATGGTTGGCAGGCTCCCACTTCTATTTGGATCTTCAAGGCAGATTGCTTCTGTGGCAAACATTACTCATGAGTCTGTCTGATGTTTCTTCCATTTCACAGACTATAATCTCAAGGTTCTCAAGAATCATTCAACCCAAGATTCCATCATAAACGACTAGAGATTGCTTGTTCTGTAAGTCTCCAAATAGTTATACTACCACTAACAGGGACATACATGGCAAAGAGAACCTTGAAAATTACATGTGAAAAATGGATATTGTAAACAGAATTATATAGTCCCAATGTTGGAAAACATGACTAGGTGGAGATTATTTACTTAAATCTTAACTTTTTTTGATCCTAATTTGGTGGAAGGTCTATTAACAATCTCCGTTATGCAGATGACACAACCCTGCTTGCTGAAACTGAGGAGGACCTCATGCACTTGCTGCGAAGGG
>NW_006399916.1:3847459-3848197 GCF_000299155.1 Elephantulus edwardii
TTTAGGGCTGTTGTGCACAGGGTCGCTATGACTCAGAAACAACTCGACGGCACATAACAACAATTTAAACCACGCAGATTATTCAAAATCACATCCATTTCTGGCAAGCTCTGGTGGCCTCGCCTGTAGGGAGTCATGCTGCTCATCCTAAGGTGGTACCTCTCTGGCAGTTCAGGTACAGCAGCTGCTGCACGGGAAAGGATGAGTCCCTGTGTGATTGCCACCTCCTGAAACCCACTGGAGGGTCAGCTCAGAGTAGGTGCCCCACAAGGCAGCAACGAGATTTGAGTCTGATTCTTGAAAATAAGGTGTATTTGTAGGCATCTGAAAAAGTACAGGATGCAGGAAGACATAACTAGCATGGATCCTTAGTCACCAAGCACCGGTGTAAAGGGCGGCCAGGAACAGCTCCCAGATACAGTGTTGCCACTAGGTGGATGGAAGGCCAGTCTCCCCGGAAGTTAGTTTGTAAACTTCTGAAGATTTTTTTAATTTTACACTGGTTTACCTACAAAGTTCATATGTACTGGCCCTCACACAGGATTTCCCCCCCCCACTTCCTCTTTCACCTATCAAACTGTGTGATCATCCCAGGATTATCACTATCCCCACCCATCCCCACCCTATCAAACTGTGTGATCCTAGGATTATCACTGTCCCCACCCATCCCCACCCTTTTGCTCCCCCCTTAGATCCATATACCTGTTTTAGTAGTTGTCTATTTCTACAATAATGGTC
>NW_006399916.1:3849812-3853720 GCF_000299155.1 Elephantulus edwardii
CTATTTCCTTCAAAGCAGCTTGAACTTCTTCCTTCATCGCCATAGGCTCTTGCTCATATGTTCATTAAATTCTTCTGTATCTGCCAGTTCCTTTCTATACTGGTTCTTCCCCTCAGCATCTATGCCTTTTTCTATGTTCCACCTCACCTTCCACAACCGTCCAATCTCTCCTCCTTCCACACCCATCCCACACACAATTTTATCTGGCATAGGTCTTCAAGGTGCTCTGGCCAGGCTCAGGCATGAGAAGACCGCCTTCACATCATCAACAGCCCACGGTGGCACTGAGTTCTGCTAACCTTGCCTTCAAGGGTTCCTTGCCTTTAAGCTTGATCTGCCAGTTGCCATATTCCTGCTCTCAGGCCTCTAAATTCCATCCTGGGTATTCTCCCTAGGCCATCCCATGCCCATACATAGCATGACTTCTGTCAGTGGCCAAGTCCATCAATTCCAGCCACAGGCATTCTTCCCAAATCTGAGCCATATTTCCGCTGCCCGTATTGTCCCATCACATTTGCTCAGAACGAATCTCTTCTTCCTTCAACATGCTCCATCTTCACAAACACACTCCCCCCATCCATCCACCACAGCCAGATATGGGGGCCGCCCAGTGCCACTGTGCTCCCCTCTACCTCTCCCTTGATCCAACCAACCACAAGCCAGAGGATTCTCTCCAAGTCCCTTGGTCCTCACTGATGCCACGTTGGTTCGAACATCCATCTTTCTCTTGTCACAGCACACCGACATCCTCTCTCCTCAACTCTGGCCCAGTGGTCCATTTTCACACACCCGGAAAATTCACACCACAGATGAGAAACCCTGCCTCAAGCTCAGTGGTTCTTCCCACTGCCCTGCAGGTCCTCCCCCACTCTGTGCCCGCTGCTTACACTGGGTCCAACATCTCTCCAAAGAAGTATCTGACGCAAAATAAAACAGGATTTTCAAAATTACTACCAGATTTCAGTTTACCATTCCAGTTTAACTTTATTTAAAAAGTAATACTATACAAAGTTTATTCATATACTAAATATATGTATAAAATGAAAAATAAATTTAATGATACAAAACTCTACATGTTATAAACCATAAATAGAACTGGCATTAATAAACTTACCACTAGTTAGAAGACTTACTAATCTGAATTTAGGTGTCCTCTTTTTCCTATCCTTTTGTCCCTCACCCCTCACCTGGCAATTACCACAAGAAATGTGTTTTATTCTTTTTTTTTGGAAACAAAAGTTCTATTATGTATCCATGGAGAGACAACAGAGTTTGGTTTAACTTGTCTTTGTGTGGTGCTGAGTGCAATAAAAACTCAGTGTGATGGGTTCTCCTAAGACTTACTTTGTTTAATGTTCTTCAACTGATTACCATTAATTAATTTCAACTCTTAATACTTTAGTGTAAATACATCTAACTTATTTTGCTTTTCTAGTTCTTACCTATTGATGATTATGAACATTATTTTTCAAATATGCTTTTTCTTATTAATATACACAGCAAAACATACCCCAATTCAACAACTGCTACCTGTACCATTCAGTGGCACTGATTCCATTCTTCCATTTCTACAACTTTTTTTACATTCTTAGCCTTGATGGCCAAGTTACTCTGCTGTTATTAACATACACTTCTCTCTACATTGACTGTCCAAATTTCTGACCTGCTGCTGTCGATTTGATCACATACTGAGAGTATGTGAGATGCTCAAGGAAAATCTTCTTTCCTAGTTTAGCCAAAATCATGTTTGGTTTTGAGACTACTGTAGACGATATTTTTGGTTTAAGTTTTATTTCAAGGTCATCATTTCAAGGGTTTACCCAGCCTCCAAAGAACAAAATCCACATTCCACTAGAAAATTCTGTTCTTCATTTCCCCCTCTTTTGATGAGGCTTCTTCTACAGACTTTGATCAAAATGTTCAATAATGCCAGCTGTCTATTATCCATATCTGATCTCATGATAAAGGAGGCAATTAACTTTCTATCCCACCTACTCTTTCTTCATCTGGTGCTCCAGGTGAAGAGACCAATCGCACTTGTGGTGCAATTACAGGTGGCCACTGTAAACTCTTAAGACCCCACACAGCACACAATTAAATAGGAGGTAGAACAGAAACACTAAACATGGCATTAGGCAAGTTAACTGGCATTTGTCATGAAAACCATAAACCTGTATATCAAGGAATCAAATCTCATGAGGTGTTTGGTTGTACATAAGAAACCCAAGCTCAAACAATGGTGTCCTTTTACACACCCATAACAATGTCTAGGCTGTCACTGACCTTCCAGAGCACCTGTTATTGTCAGACTCCAATGTTTGTAAATTAAGTGGTTATAAAGTGCAATCACAGTATGGTCTTAATATCTGCCTGATCACTCACAATTTCCTCTTCTAGGAATACCTTCCAAAGTCTTTTCTTTAAAAAGAATAAATAAAAACAATTTTAGACAGTTTTTAAAAACAAATTCCTTTGTATCTTTACTACTAACTTTGTCAGTTTAGATTTCAAGTTGTGACCTGTCCCTTAACGTACCTTATTTATCAAAAATCTTTAATATAGTTGCTTTATATCATATTTTATATTTAGTGGTTTGTGTCTAAAGTTCTTTCCCATCCTGTTTTTTTCTCTCTCATAAACATATAAAATGTTTGCTCTCTGTATTAAAGCTCTTAACATATTTGGAATAGTGTACCGTGTAAGTTGTGAAGCAGATGTTAATTTCCTTTTCTTGTTGTCCCCATGTGGATGACCACTACTGCTGGCTGCGCTTAAAGGGTAAGCCTTTCTTATCTCAACTGGCCACCATGCCACTCTGTCACATGCAAAGGTCAATACACATAAGGGCTAGTTTCTAGGCTGCATATTTTGTCATACTGTTTACATAATGTCTACTTCTATAGAATATATGACACTATGTACAATAAAACATCCTATCATGTAAGGCAGGTCTCCTCAACCTCTTTACAAGTATCAAGGCTATTCTTAGTCCTTTGGGCTCTCACATAAATTTTAATTTCTGCCTGTCATGTTCAACAAAACCTCCCAAGGAATGTTCTTTATTATTATTATTTTTGTGTGAGTGTACCGTCAAATCAGATCTGACTGGTACAGGAGATTGTCCCTCCTTTCCCGGCAGAGCATCTGGTGGATTCGAACCGTGTGCCTCTGGGATTGTAGTTGCAGCTCCTTGCCACTAGGCCACCAGAGCTCCCCCCAAGGAATGTTCTTGGAAAATGCCTAGAATCTACACATGAATTTAGGGGGAAACACACATCTTTAGAACCTTTTACTTAACACTTCTCATGAACATACGGTTATTTGTTCCTTCCTTGCTTCAACGGCACCCTCAAGTCTCAAATGAGGCCTCCAGCATTGCCTTCCTCAACTATCCTCACCCACTCAAGTGTTGTTGTTGTTGTGTGCCTTTGAGTCGGAAGTGACTCACACCTTATCTTCCAGCAGGATTTTAGAGGCTGTACATCAGATGGAAGGAGACTGCCCATCTTTCTCCAGAAGAGCAGCTGGTGGATTTGAATCGCCTGCCAGTGGGCTGGCAGTGCAACGCCTAACCAGTAAGCCAGCAAAGTGCTCTAGCTGAAGTATGATAATGTTTTGTTGTGGTTTTTGTTTTGTTTTGTTTTGTTTTGGCAAATGTTGGAGATTAATGTATTAGTCCAAGATGACACGGAATGAACTGGAGGTCTGAGAGAGCAGCACTACAGACTCTATCAAGAAAGTGAGAAGAGTATTATTAGAGTGGGTTTGACATACCAAGTCTGTGATATTTGTCTGTCCTTCTGGAGGAGTTCCCTGAGTGCATGTTCTTCAAGAGAGAGCCAACCAGCAGGGGATGCTGTCTGTGTGAAATTGCCCAATCACACTGTAAAGACTAAGAAGTAACTGAT
>NW_006399916.1:3854045-3888299 GCF_000299155.1 Elephantulus edwardii
TAAAATTTAAAAAAGAAAATTAGTATCTCACTATGTATAGACTGACTGAAATAGAACCTTAGTTTTATAAAATCTCTGTGTTTCATGTTCATACTCAGTTTTCTGAGGTTTTGGTTGTATAATCGGTAGGGAATTGTGTTTCAGACCTAAAGGTAACATCTCCTCAATGGTTCAAATTCATCAGTTCCTCTAAGGAAGAAATATAGGCAATCTTATACTGTGCTATTTACAGCCTCTTGAAAATCCATTGGAAGGTCAGCTATGCATCATTTTCAATTCAACAGCAATAAAGATTTGAGAATATAATGAACAAAGCAGTGTCCAGAAAAAAAAAGTAACTGATGTCACGTGCTCGAGGAAACCAGCACTGAAGCTGACAGAAGAGTGAAAGCCAGAAATATGAACAAGAACAGAGAGAAAAACAAAAGGTTAGCCAGAAGAGTCATGTCCTGAGGGGACTACTGGAAGATGAGCTGTCAGTAAGGAGTGATCAATACTGTCTGACCCCAGAGAAGAAAAAATGCTGGGAAGGCCACTGATGACGAAAGCTGCCTGCTCGGCCTGGGTGGCTGGCAGGCTGCTATGAGGCTGTTATGCCACGGCTAGTTCACGCACCGGCTCCTGCCACCCGTGGTGGACAGGCTTCGGCAGAGCTTCCACATCAAGACAGACTATCAGCTCAGCTCAGACAGCTATGATTCACAGCTGACCCTCCAGTGGGTTTCAGAGGCTGCAAATCACAAGGGAAGAGACTCCCCATCTTTCTCTTTCTCCTTTGGACTAAGAGAGGCCCACCAACCTATTTCAAAAATTAGCCAACAAAAAGTTGAAAGTTCACACCACCACACTGTCTCGCATTGCTGAAAAATGAGCCCCTAGGTGAGAAAGCATTCAACGTAAAACAGTGGCCACATCAGTGCATTTGGAACATTAATGACAACTATGGTTCTAGGACCAGGAACCATCTGTTCTGTCCTACACAAGGTTAGTAAGAGCTGTAACCGACTTAGCATCAACTAACAACTAAAGGGACCCCCACCCTCCCTGAGGAAAGGAGCGAGCACGATGAGAAGGTTCAGCATGCTCAGCTGCCTGCCTCTGCAGCCTGGTCGGCTGGCCCCTGACAGAACACGAGGCCTCTGAGTGCAGGAGGCCATCTGTTCTCAAATCACACCTGAGTCTTTAATAGCGAGTCGGGCCCAACTCACAGTGACGCTCTATTGGGTTACTCACTCTGTAAATCTTGAGGAGAGGAGACTAGAGATCTTCCTCCTCGGAGTCTTTGGTAGCTTTAAACCTCTGGAGACACAGCCCCTTTGGTAAGCATTGCCCACACTACAGACTGTGTACCTCCAGAGCCCCTGAACACACACACCAGCTCTCGAACTCATTTACTGCCTTCCAGTCAGAGTGACGCAGGGCTGGCCCCGTGGGGGCTTACAGAAGCTGTATGGGAGACTGCCAAGCTTTCTCTCATGGAGCAGCCAGCAGATCTGAACTGTCACAGAGACACCACCTTTGGGTTATCAGCGCAACTCTAACACATTAGGCAGCCAGCTGTTTTGATTGTTAGGTGCCAACGAGTCAATTACGACTCAAATTGACCCTATGAGCAACAGATGTGGAAACTAGGCCACCAGAATTCTCTTAATATACATATGGACACTCACATTCACTAAGATCTTTTGTTCTTTAGAAAAAAATAAGGTACTTGTCACAGGATTAGTTCAACATTATATTTATGGAAACCATTCCATCAAACAGAATGCTGAGAGAAAAATATGGTAAATATTTAATGATAGCCCAAGGCTCTTAGCAACTATAATGAAAATAACTTATTTTCAAGAAGGTTATTCTTTGTTACAGAAAACCGTTATCAAAGTCTAGAATAATACACCTACCAAACAACAACAACAAAAATGAATTCTCCCACTGAGTGCCTCACAGAACCAAGTCTCATTGTCACCTAGCACAAATAAAACATTCCAAGGAAACACACAGTTTGTCCACAGTAATGACCAGCAGCACTCCAGGAGGTGGGTGGCTCCGCAGGTGAGCCTGCTTACATGGCCATGTAAGGCTAGCATTCCTAGAGCTCTTCCCTCTCTCATTCCCAGTGCTCCCGGAAGACATTTCTCTGAACTGCTTTCTCCTAAGAGCTCTGTCTCACAGAAAATGAGCAGGCATGTGCTCAGAGCGCAGGATTCTAAGACCAACAACGTCTCTCCAGTCACCCTCCCATGCATATCCTCAGAACCTCTCCTCACTTCACTCCATCAATCTTTGTGCTTTCTGCATGTTGAGCCCTGGAAGGGCGGCTGAAATGAGCTGCATTTGTGAAGCACATGCTTGCAAGCCCCCTCCACATCACACCTCACACCTTGAGTCAGGAATGATTGGGGCCACCCCTACTCTACAGGGGTAAATATCCCAACTTCACAGCCTGTGGGCTGCCGATCTTCAGTCATGTGCCTAAGTAGCAAGCACAGAGTAGCCAAACTGAGCTCTGAATCCAGACACATGCAGGCTCCCTGCTTCCTCTGAAATGGTTGAGGACATGTCAACAGGTTATTGTGTGAGCATGGACATGTGTCAGCACAGGGCTACACTGAGCCTGAGAGAATGTGCTAAAACCAAAGAAAGGTGGAAGGCAGCAGGATTGTAGGTTGAGGGCAGGAATGGGCTGGACACCTGAGAGGGGCGCACGTGGGGCCAGGACAGCATTCTGTCCTCCTTTTTGTCCCCACCATTTGTGGGTCCAGCCCTGATAGCATGTCCCACCCAGCTGCAGCAGATGTACATGATGTTCACGGCATACAGCAGGGAGCCTCAATCTGGAGGTCTTTCATATCAGAAAGGGTGCTTGCAGGAAGTTGCTTCACTTGACCATACTGCTGCACACGGCACAGGGATTTCTGATGAGCGATGGTGACAGCGTGCCCTTTGCCACAGGCGGCTTTGCAGCCACTTCACGGTGATGCTAGAAGATGAGGCCTCCCGGCAAGGGAGCAGCTAAGCCCTCTCCCCCATCAGGCCACTGTTGCAGAGATGGAGATGGATGCTTTGTCTCTCATAGTGCTATTCTCCGTGGGGTCCCATTTCTCTACTCACACAAGCTTTGGGCTGCTTTTCTAAAAGAAAATCAAAGGAACAAACAGCCTCCTAGATTCAGAGAAGAGGGAGAGACCTTCAGTGCCAGCCTGCCCAGTGCTGAGCCAGGCCACACTCAGCACAGGCCAGTGGCAAGCACTCTTGACAGTGGGCACCACTGGCAGGAGGCACCTCCAGCAGTGGGCAGTTCAGAGTTGGCAGCTGAGATCCCACATGCGTCCTCAGGAAGCCGCAGCTGGGCGGAGCCTAGGCAGACAGGGCAAGGCAAGGACTGCAGCTTAAAAGGCACTTGCATAAGGTTTCTGTGAGGATCATCAGGTATGGAAAAGGCAGAAGAAAGTCAGTCTGTATCATATCCCAAAATGGGTCCCAGCCACTTCTCAACCTCAGCCACGGACATGCTCTTCCTCATTGCGTAATCCTCAACCTGCAGGAGAAGAGAAGCAGCTCATTAGATCCAAGCAAGAAGGATGTGGTTTCTGTTTCTCTGACTGGTTTCCATTCAGTTGTTCATACACCTTCTGCTTTAAATCATGAACTAAAACTGGTTAATGAACTACTGATGGTCTCTCATCAGATCCCCACTGTACACTGCTTTCCCTTCACCCAACCTACTTATAATCTTAGCTCTCCTTTTTGTGCTTAAGACTTTTGAACACAAGTTTCTATAGGATTTGCCAATAAACATTAAGTGAGTTTCAGGTCCTGTCTAAATAGCCATGTACAAAGTGGACGCCAAGGCTTTTCCATCATCAAGTCGTCTGATTCTCTGAGCAAAGCAGCAGCATGCAGTGAACAGCAGATGCTTACAAGTAGACTGGGGTGCATGTGACGCTTAAGTGCCACAGGGGAGCATTATGGCAAGCACAAAGGATCAAAATCAAATTAAGATTTAAACAGATGAAGTTCTGTAACTGCTCTGCTTCTCGTTTTATTATTATACACAGTTAAAACAAAATAGGTTCTAGAGTTTGCCTGAAAACAAGGCAGGGACCTAACTCACCTGATCCTTGGAAATTTTTCCCACAGCAAAGTATCTGGACTTGGGGTTGGAGAAGTAGAGGCCCGAGACAGCAGAGGCAGGCACCATGGCCAGCGATTCTGTTAGCCTGATGCCTAGGAAGAGAGATGGGGACAGTACTGTCTTCCCACGGAGCCCAGCCATCGCAGCGGCTCCTAAACACTTGTGGATCGAGAGCATGAAATGAGCTACAGCTATACAGGCCAACACACGGGAAAGCTGAGCTCAGCTCCCTGGAAGGGGAGGACCAAGTTCAGGGCTTGCAGCTCCCTAAGCCCAGGGGCAGGGCCTGGAAAAGGCATTTGTTCCCTTATCCCCTATCATTCACAATCAAGGACAGAGGCCTCAGCTGGGTTATATGGCTCCATTTGCTCCTCCCACGAGCTCTGATGCTGTAAACAAGAGTGCTACCAGCCAATGATATCAGGAATGACCGCAAAAATAATCAGAAAGAAAAGAGACATTAGGATTTTAGCATACAAAGGGACCACTAAGACTATCTATTCCAAGCCATTCATTTTACGGACAAAGTCTCTAAGCAAACCTGAGGTAGAAATGGCACTGGAACACCGTTCTCACGCTCAATCCTACTCCAGCTGGCTTCTCAGTTCCTCACTAAGCCTATGCTCTTTCATCTGCTCTAGACTGGACTGCATGCTCTGACTGGACACTTGAACACTGTATCCTGCGGGGTTTCTGTGAGCTGGAAGTGATGACAGTGGCTCTTGGATTATTCCAAGAGTGGTGGTCTTGTAATGAAAACTCATTTGCTTTCAATTTTGCGAAACCAAAATTGAAGAGACCAAGGCACTCTAAAGAGGAAAGCTGTTGACATCATAGTAACCATTACTTTATCAGACTTCTGAAAGAGATTTAGCCTGCCCTCATTCATGTTACAGGTTTACTGTGATTTAGGCTTCAGATTGTAAAAGGTTCTTTGCTACCAGTAAATCTCAAAAGGATGTGGAACTCATGAACGGAGATCCTATTAGACAACATTCTTGTTAGTTAAGTGATAAATACTTTATTCTTATCATTCACACTTCTTCAGGCATCTTTCAAGGTTCAGAAAAAGAATTGTGGGGTGCTATGGTTTTTTTGCATTTCTAACCAAGCAAACAGTACAAATCTGGTCATTATTTGAGAATGGAGGAAAACAAGTTTTTCTGTTCCTTTTTCTATCTGCGGAAATTGACTAAGGTGTGGTGGTAAAGAACTATGTCTTTTCACCCTGATGACCCTCACTTCAAGACAGAACAAGTGAAGAGGACCTCATTAATGCTGAGTTTTGGTTGTTTTACTTTTTTAAAAAAAAATTGAAGTGAAAAATTCTACTTTTAATTAAGTTTTTTAAAAATATATATAATGACACTATTCTCCAAATACTCGAGACCAAACTGTGGCAATTACCTCTCAATATGGCTTTTCTGGTGTAAGTGACTGAATATGGAGGAGCAGGTCTGGGCGAGTGGAGGAGCAGGTCTGGGCGAGTGCAACGTGTTGGCCTACCCATGAGGGGACTGACCGATCTCAACAACCGACATGACAATTTTTATAGATTGTTACCAATAAATTTAAGAATTCAAGTTGCAGAAAATTCTTCCCCCAGCCAGGGAAGAGAGACCTCCCCTAATCCAATGAAATGTAGGACAGACACACTTTTTTGGGACAGCAGCAGCAATGATGGCTGAACTGGAGAACTGACGTGAGATAGGACTTTGGTGGGGGAAGTTTACTGTAGCAGGGCTGAGAACTTTGTTGGACAAGTGGGGAGGCAGCCTATATTGGCAGGACCGAGAACCTGGGAACACTCAGAGCCACAAGGCTGGAGGCTCAGGTGCCTGCATGCACATTCTGGGAGCTGTCTTAATTGTACTGTTGTTAATCTGAATTAGATCCTTTTTACTCTCCACCACCACCACCACTACCACCACCAAAACACCCATAATGCGCCAAGGTGCCAACAGCAGGCTGCTCAGGCTGTAGTGGCACTGAGGCCTCCAAAGGTACAGGCCAATGTCTGACATTCAGTACTATGAGTCAACCTGCAGACAAATGCATCACTGTGAGGGAGGTGGTAATGGCCAGACGTGACCACAAAGGACCTGCTGATATAACTTTTATTCAAATCTATTTAGTCTCCTGCCAAATTACAGTCATGAAAACTGCGGGACAGTCACTGAGTTGGTGCTCACTGAACTACAGTGAGAGAAGAATCAGCTGTTCAGTTTGTGGACTGTGAACTATTTGCACACTGTGTGGACAGGAAGCCCTTCCCCCCCGGGGTGGGTACCTGTGCAGCCCTCTATGTCAGCCATTCTCCACATGGTGAGCTTCTCTGTGTGGTCGGGCTGGCTGGGGTAGCCAGGGGCTGGCCGGATACCCTCATAGCGCAGCCTCCGCAGGCCCGTCATGTCTAGCTGCTCGCTGCCACAGTAGGCCCACAGCTCCTTGCGGACCCTCTCATGGAGTTCCTCTGCAAAGGCCTGGGGACCCAAGGTGTCAATGATGTGAGGCAGAGGGGAAGCCCACAGCACCCAACATTTCCAGCCTCAACACTCAACTCAGCACCCTCCCCTCCTCCACCTCAATTTTCATGAGGACCTCAGCATCCATCCTCCTCCACCTCAACTCTCATCTGGACCACAGCACTCATCCTCCTCTATCGCAGCCCTTATCTGGAACACAGCATCAATCCTCCTCCACCCTCCACCTCAATCTTCATCTGGACTTCAGCATCCATCCTCCTCCACCTCAACCCTCATCTGGACCACAGCATTCATCTTCATCTGGACCACAGCATCCATCCTCCACAACCCTCCACCTCAACCCTCTTCTGGACTACAGCATCCATCCCCTCCACCTCAACTTTCATCCAGACCACAGCACTCATCCTCCTCTAACCCAACCCTCATCTACACCACAGCACCCATCCTCCTCCACCTCAACCTTCATCTCAATGACAGCACCCATCCTCCTCCACCTCAACCTTCATCAAGACTTCAGCATCCATCCTCTTCCACCTCAATCCTCATCTGAACCACAGCTGGGAAAGTCTGACAAGGGAGGAGCCCACAGCATTCTCAGTTCTGCTGCACCTTTCTTAACTGCTTGTTCCTCAGAGCTGGCCTCACCTGAACTCTGAAGTATCACATTTACTGATCTGAAGGTCTGAGGCCTCTTAGTGTAAGAATTTCCCTATCACTCTACAGCCTATGCAGACCATGAAGAGAAGGAACCTTTACAAGTGAGCATCCCCAGGGGAGCTCTGGTGGCCTAGTGGCAAGAAGCTGCACTGCAATCCCAGAGGAACACGGTTCGAATCCACCAGATGCTCTGCCAGAGAAGGAGGCGCAATATCCTCCTGTACCAGTCAGATCTGATTTGCCGGTACACGCACACAAAATAATAAAATTTTAAAAAAAAACAAGTGAGCATCCCCACTGTTACCCTCAGGAAGGGGGAGGTCACGCCCATGGCGCAGGGTGCCCTTCTCATGCACAATGGAACAGGTATGCCATGGGCTCATGCCATAGAACAGCGATTTTATGCAGCAATGTGAGAATGAGGGTCATGGGACATAAATCTGGTTTTGGTTTTTCAGGTTCTCTGGGAAAATGCCCATCATAACTAAATAGAAGTATCAGAAATAAGGCAGAGAGGCCAGGATCCTACAGTGATAGGGACCACGGCACTGCTGAGGGGTTTTCTTCACCCAGAACCTGTGTAATACCCTAGGTCTGTGCTGTTACAGCAGCAGCACCTGACTGAAATCCCACTGCCAAGGGGCACAGTGCTAAGGGCTGGGGAGCTGGTGTCCCCTGTGGATGCCCATATCACCCCCGGACACCACAGCGCTGGGCCGAGATGTGCAGGCTGCTCTACCTCTGCCAGCCGGTCCCCCAACGCCTTGACCATGATGCTGCTGTAGTCGTCACACTCGGCCTCGTAGGCCTTGCTCAGCTCCTCAACTCCGAAGCAGGCGACAGCAAATAGGCCCAGGTAGTCCTGGACGCCAGAGCCCAGGGGCGCGATGAAGTCTGAGAGGCAGAGGTGTGGGTCTGCACTCACTGAATCCTTCTCAGCCTGAAAGACAAGCAGCGGGCAGAGAATGGAGTCAGCTGGGTGGGCACTAACACATACAGGCACCTCCAGCTCTAAGCAAAGGCAGGATTCCCACCCTGGGCATGGGCCCTTCTCTTCACTGTGACACCGAGGACTGCGCACAGTGCCCGATCCACTCCAAGGAGTAAACATAAAAAATAAAAACTCAAAACACAAACCCACTGCCCACAGTCAGAACTGACTCATAGCTGACCCTCCAGATTTTCTGAGGCTGTAAATCGCTTCACAGGACATCATCCACCTTTCTCCTATGAAGCCCCTGGTGAATTTGAACCTCAAAGAGGTTCTGCCTTTAGGTTAGCTCTGAGAAAATGAAATGACATTTTAAAGATATAACATAAAAAGTCACAGCCAGGAAGTTGTTACTAGGCTCATTTGCACATGAGTCAAAAACCTCCTGGACGACTACAGGCACTGATGAACCCTCAGAGTTAGACCCACAGTGACCCGGTGAACAACAGATCTGAACCCTGGCCTATCCTGTGCCATCATCACCATCTCTGACACACCTGATCCCATTGCTGCAGTCACTGTCAATCCACTTGGTTGAAGGTCTTCCTCTCTTTTGCTGTCCTTCCACCTTTCCACGCATGATGTCCCTCTCCAAGGAACAGCTTCTCCTAACAACATACCCAAAATACGTGAGATGAAGCTTCACCATTATTGCCTCCAAGAAGCACTGTGGCTGCACTATTTCCAAGACCTATCTGTTTGTTCTTTTGACAATCCACGGGATGTTCCTTACTCTGCTCCAACACCACAGTTCAAAGACATCAATTCTTCTTCTGTCATTCTTATTGACAGTCCAGCTCTCAGACACATAGCAAGAGACTGAAAAGACCACGGACTGAAACAGGAGCACCCTAGTCCTCAAACTGACATCATTGCTCCTCAATAATCTAGAGGTGCCCCTGATTACACACTTTCCCAGTATAACATATCTCCTGACTTCCTAACTGCTGGTACCAAGTGTATTGACTGTGGATCCAAGTAAGATGAAATTGTTGACAGTTTGAATCTTTTCTCCATCCATCATGATAATCAGCTATAGTTCGGTTCCAGTTCAACAGCACGTGACACTACGACAGAAGAAACGCCCATGGTCTTAAGCCATCCTCACCATCGCTGCTGTTTAGACCCACTGTTAACAGCCACTGTATCAATTCCTCTTGTTGGCATCTTCCTCTGTTTCTCTGAATCTCCACTTTACCAAACACCATAGCAACATGCAAAAGCCTCTGTTCAACAATCCACAGGGACAAGTCAACAAACTCTTGGGTTGGTGGGGATGTCAAGGGCTGAAGTGACCTCATCCCCCACGCAATGTGTGTGTCAGTGGGGCCAGCCGTGACTTCTCTGGTTTGGCAGCTGTTATCACGCAGCAATGTGACCACCCCCGTGAGCCAGTAACACTATCACAGCCCTGACTCACTCAAAGAGTTTCCCGGACATGGAACCTACAGTAACTTATAAAAGGAGAGAGACGTGGTACACGGAGCCCTCCAAGGACCCAGCAGATGCCACCAGAAGACAAGAGAGCCTCCTCCCTAAACTGTGGGCCAACCGTCAAAGAAGCTGTGCTCTGAAGCAAGCACCCAAATTTGGATTTCTAGTCCCAGCTCGGAATGACAAAGCAAAATATTACAATGAAATGTGCAAGGAGCTAGAGACGGAAAATCAAATGGCTGAACTCGCTCAGCATTTCTTAAGATCAAGGAACTGAAGAACAAATTCAAACCTGGAGTTGCTATAATCAAGGATGCTTTGGGCAGAATATTAAATGATCCAGGACGTATTAAAAGAAGATGGAAGGAATATACTGAGTATAGAAAGGAATTGGCAGATACAGAAGAATTTAATGAAATAACATATGAGCAAGAGCCTATGGTGATGAAGGAAGAAGTTCAAGCTGCTTTGAAGGAAATAGCAAATAATAAGGCCCCAGGAATAGATGGTATACCAATTGAACTATTTCAGCTAACAGATGTTGCCCTGGATGTGCTCACCAAGTTGTGCCAAGAAATCTGGAGAACAACCACTTGGCCAATTGACTGGAAGAGATCTATATTTGTTCCCATTCCAAACAAGGGTGACCCAACTGAATGTGGAAACTACAGAACAGTATCATTGATTTCACATGCAAGCAAGATTCTACTGAAGATTATCCAAAAACGACTAGAACAGCACATCAGCAGAGAATTGCCAGAAGTCCAGGCTGGGTTTAGAAGGGGTCGTGGTACTAGGGATATTGTTGCTGATGTTAGATGGATCTTGGCTGAAAGCAGGGAATACAGAAAAATGTCTATCTGTGTTTCATTGATTATGCAAAGGCATTTGACTGTGTGGATCATAACAAACTGTGGCTGACTTTGAGAAGAATGGGAATCCCAGAACATTTAATTGTGCTAATGCAAAACCTATACTTGGACCAAGAGGCAGTAGTCAGAACAGAGCAGGGTAACACTGCATGGTTCAAAATTGGGAAGGGTGTACGCCAGGGATGCGTCCTGTATCCATACGTTTTCAACATGCATGCAGAGCAGATTATCCGGGAGGCTGGGCTCTATGAGGAGAATTGTGGCATCAGGATTGGTGGAAGATCTATTAACAATCTGCGTTATGCAGATAACAAAACCCTGCTTGCTGAAACTGAGGAGGACCTCATGCACTTGCTGCAGAGGGTCAAGGACTGCAGCCTTCAGTATGGACTGAGGCTCAATGTCAAGAAGACAAAGATTCTCACCACTGGACCAATTGGCAGCATCAGGATGGATGGCAAAGAGATTAAGATTGTTCACAGCTTCAGTTTGCTCGGCTCCACGGTCAACACTCTTGGCACCAGCAGTCAGGAAATCAAAAAGCGTATCATGATGGGAAAGTCTGATGTTAGAGACCTCTCTAAAGTACTCAAGAGCAACGGTGTCTCTCTGGAGACTAAGGTCCACCTGATACAGGCCACGTTCTTTGCAATCGCTTGTTATGCATCAGAGAGTTGGACAATGACTAGGGAGGACAGAAGGAGAATGGATGCCTTTGAGCTGTGGTGCTGGAGAAGAGTACTGAATGTACCATGCACTGCCAAGAAAACAAACAGATTCATCCTGGAGAGGATTAAACCAAGCAACTCCTTGGAGGCAAGGATTCTGGGGCTTCGTCTGACATACTTTGGATATGTTGCCAGGAGGGACGGGTCCTTGGAGAGGGACACCATGTTTGGGAGGGTGGAGGGACGGCGCAGGAGGGGAAGACCCTCTATGCGATGGATTGATTAGGTGACTGGGGTAATCGGGATGGCTGTGTCAGAGGTAGTGCGGTTGGCACAGGATAGAGCAGGCTTTAGGGCTGTTGTGCACAGGGTCGCTATGAGTCACAAACGACTCGACGGCACATAACAACAACAACAACAAATAGTGAGAGAACAAACTTGTTTGTTAAAGTGATTCTTCCTGTGGTATTTCTGCTACTTTGTTGCTGTAGTGTGGCGTCAAGTAGGAACTGACCCACAGCTGACCCTCCAGCAGGTTTTCAGAGACAGTAAATCACAGGAGAGGATCCTTCTGTGCGGAGCAGCTGGTGGATTCGAACCACATGCATCTTAGATTGCACCACAGCTTCTTACCACTAGGCCCTAGAGCTTTTTATTTCTGTTGTAGCCACAGCAGATAAATGAGACAAATACAGGCCTGCTAATCATTGGGGACGGGGTGTGGGGGGAGTACAAGATGTGGTCACAGGAACCAAATTCCATCCTAGCTGTATTTGCCCAACGGGCTCCCTCTATAGGGCCAGGCACATTCCTCATCCATCTCCATCACACCTGGAAGCTGATACTTCTTTGCTGTAGAGCTAATATATACAGAGCCAACTGACAACCAAGGTTTCACACAACCACACAAACAAGCACATGCTAAGAAGGCAGACAGCTGCTCACTGTACTTACTGAGGCCTGCTATGCACCAGGTGCTGCTGTAAGTGAAATAACCGAATCCCTGTGACCACCTTGTGACCCTGTCCGCTCCAACACATAAGCACCTAGTGGCTACAGAGAGCTCGACGGCAAGTTCCGGGTCAGCGGCCCAGAGGTGACCCCACAGCCGACATTCCTTACAATCTCTCGGTCAGAGCGGCTGAAGCTGGAGCTAGATAGCCTGGCCAACAATGAGGAGAAGTGGTTAAGGCTGCAGGTAGGAGGATCATGGTGCAGGATCAGGGACAAAGGGGCATGGTGGGACCATGTCCAGCTGGGCTCTGCCCATCCACAGTCCTTTGCTAACAAAAGCTGGAGAAGGAACACAGAAGCGCCCACACTATGAAGAGACGGATTGCAGATCTAGAGCTCTTTGGAAAGGCAGAGATCAGAGCCCTTGCAGAGACCCTGAGGACTCCTCTGTCACATGCCCTTCAGAGCACACTGTGAGCTGGCCCTAGACATGTGGGCTGTACATAAAGAAATCAAAGGAAGACACAGGCCTTGAATGTTCAAAGACTAGGCAAGAGCTTTCTACCTCACTTATCCCGGCAGAAGAAAGTCATGGGTCCCTGGTCAGGAGGGCAGGACTCAGTACCAGGACTACCTGGTGGGCTGTCTGAGCTGTGAGAACCAGCAGCGACAAAGTGGGCCTCATTAGCTCTATGGTGATCGTTCGCAGGTCTAAGACTCTGGGCCGGTCCTGTTTTGGTTAAATATCGAGATCAGAGGAGGACTGAGGACTCGGCCCTAAAGGGGGAACCCATATAGCAGCACCCAAGAGATTCAGGCGGCCAGAGGCACCAAGAATAGTGCTGCTGTGACTTTAACAATCACTGAGAGGGATAGTAAAACTGCCTAAACTGTTTCTTATAGCCCTGAACACAAGGACTTGGAGGAGTTCAGATTCCAGTTCATAGGGAAGGGAGCTGTGTGTGTGTGTTCCCTCCATCAACCACCTCTTCTCTGCACAACCACACTGCCTGACCGAGGACTGTGAGAAGGATGTGAAGCAGAGTATCAGGGCCCTCAGCCATAGAGAGCTGTGCTGCTGCCCCAAAGCAAGACCCCTCTCACAGTTCAAATCTCCAACAACTTGGGAGACTGATGGGCAATCTGCCCTGTGTGATATACAGTCTGAAAACCCGCTGGAGGGTCAGCTAGGAGTCCATTCAGACTTGACAGCATTTAACAAAAACAATTACTGTTATTTCCGTTTTGATGAAGCAACATGTGCAAGTGCCGTGGACTGTACCTGCTGCCGGAGCCCATAGAAGGTGGCCATGGGCTCTGCGGCTGGGGACCCCACGTCTTTGGCGTACACGTGGATGTCATCCTGGACGCTCTGTGCGGGCCAGAACCCCACCACACCTCTGGCCTGGAGCTTCCGCTGACTGATGAGGGCTTCCAGCATACTCTGGGCATCATTGTAGACTTTCTTAGCCTCTTCCCCTGTTAGGAAAACATCCTAGAATTACTCAATGATGCCAGTATCAGACAGCAAAGCAGGTATTTCAGGATCACTACCCGCGGTGGCGTTCTCTCTCTACCCCAGATACCCCCACACTCCCTGGGTACCCATCACGAGTGAGCACTCAGGAGCCAGACCAGATCACCTTAGCCCCTATGCCTGGGCACACGGCACTTACACCCTCCATTTAGGCACGGCAGCCTGCAGTCACAGGTTAGTTCCTGTGTTGGCCCTCATGCACACTCAGCCCCAACAACCACGCTGTAACCTTGAGCACAGCCAACAGGCCAGGGAGTGACCGGGACCCCAAACCCTCTGCAGCAGGCTCAGCAGCACTGCCACATGGCCTCAGAGCCAAGGACGCCAGGGAGGTTCCACTGCACCAAGGACAGGGGGAGGTCTTCTGCTCCTGTACCAGGGCATGGCCATCCGCTGTCAACACAGCATCAGCAAGCTGACCAGAAGCCCTGCCTGGGCTGGTCACCGCACACCAGAACCCCTTCTAGTGCTGCACTCGAGAGAGGCTGGACTTTGCCTTCAGCATCCTGCAGGTGCACCGAGAGCCTCCAGAAATCATGAAAGCTCTGGCTAGTAGTCCCACTACCACTTGCCCTCACAGGCTGCTGCTTAGCCTCTGAACGGGCCAACTCCCAATCCCTAGGCCCCAGGAGGTGGTGGGGACTGGGCTGGACCTTCTGTAACTCTCGGGACTATCACAAGTGTAGTTGCATCCTCTTATACCATTCAACAATTAGCATTTGCACACTCACCTCTAGCTTCCCTCCACAATCACCCAGACTCCACCAAGGCTCAAGCAACAACACAATCCTGTGGTCCCTGAAGGGCCCGTTCCAGGGCTATCTCACCCGTCTCCTCTTCCTAGAAGATGGTCTTCCTCCACCTCACCATGTCCTGAGTCCCAGGCTCAGTAACTGCCATTTCACCTTCACCACCTCCCCCACGAAGCCCTCTCAGACTGTCCTGTCTGACATCTGTCTCCCCTTGCTGCTTTACCAGAAGCTGTGTCAGTTCAACAGCCTCGACACTGCTTGCCAGCTCACCAGCGGCTGGAAAAAAAAGACCAGGTGTTTTTTTTAGTTCAAGTAGCCAGCATGTTGACTGATGTCAATCAACATCAATGAAACGAAAGAATAAACACAATGCCAGGCTGAGTCCTTCAAGTCTATCAGCCAGGAACGAGCAGGTAAGCAGGCAGCTGACCCTACGTGACTAGTACCTGGCACTATTACCTGTTCTCGTGTCAAAGTCCCAATGGCACTGCTGAGCACTTCTTCCTGAAGATGGTGGGAAGGACAGACAGTGGTGGGATGGAAGGGAGGATGGTAGGAAAGAAGGGAGACTGTAAGAAGGAAGGGTGGACAGATGGAGTGAAGGAAGGCAGACAGTGGGAAGAAGAATGTACTTAGGGAACGAACCTACTGTCTTGTCGTTAAATATCTTGGGGAAGCTGCGGTTGGGGTATTTTCCCCGGAGCTGCCAGACATCGAAGAAAGGTTTCCAGTCGATGTAGCCCACCAGCTTCTGCAGGTCATAGTCTTCGAATACCCTTGTCCCTATAAACGAGGGCTTCACTGCAGGAAGGAAACGCAGGCTGTAAGCAGTCCCCAGGGCCTGGTGGGGGACAATGTCTATCCAACATTGCCCATCATGTGCCCTGCCCATAATCTGCACTGCCTTCACCGTACTCTGCCCTCCAAACACTGGCCACCATATGCATTTCCTCCACCACACCCTGTCCGCCATGCACTGCCGCCACCATAGTCTGCCCACTACATGCACTGCTCCAATCACGCCCTGCCTGTCATTAGCACTGTCCTTACCATACCCTGCCCACTACGCACACTGCCCACCACCACTACTAGTACAGATCCCACCATGCCGTTCACCAGGCACACTGCCCACCAGAGGCCCCCCCCAGCTCCCAAGCTGCTATGTGATGCCCACACCCCACTGCATTCCTGTTACTTGGAGGAACTGTTTCACAAAAAGCCAAGCTTTCAATCCTCCCCAAGAAAGAGGAGCTGAGTATCACATCTCACATAAAATGACTCATCCTGAGTAGCCTTGGACGCACTTGCCTCGGTCCTCTTACCCTCAAGCCCCCTCCCAGGAGAGGTCTGTCCACCTGGACTTGGATAAGTAAGTCAAAGGGTGATGCACCAAATCATTCACGGAACACTGCAGAAACCAGAGCAGTCCTCTCTGCCTGCCCCCACAAGAGCTTCAAGTCGGAGGAAACACATGAAAAAGCATCCTCCCTCTCAGGACTGCAGTTCTCTAGGCAGGAGCAGGAGAGAGGACAAGGAATAGGGAGCCACACAAGGGATCTCCCAAGATGGGCACTTCCGGCCAACCTGTGGGCTGCCTAGTGGGCACGCAGGATGTCAGCATGCTGTTCTTGACAATTCTTTAGGGGTTGAAAACACATCTTTTTAGAAAACAGTAAAGGCATCAGAGACAGTGCTGCTGGGCCTGGGACAGGTTAGGGGCTGCTGTTGCTGCCTGCCCATTCCTGGGCTCTCAGCAGCCTGGTCTGGGAAGCAACCATGGGTGTTTCGGGATACAACACTAGTCTGGAGAGTATGTTTCCTGCACTGGTGACAAAATCAGAAGTGAGCATCAGAGATTGAAGCATGCACAGTTTATGGATTTCACCTGAAGTTCTCTCCTCCTTTCACAGCTAATATTTACAATTGGTTCTCTGCCATCTTTTTATACCATTCCTTTTCTTCCACTACGTTGATTTGCGTAAAGATGGTAGAGTAAAAGCCCAGCTATTGGTGGTTCAGCTTATTCCCACCTGCAGAGGTGAGAGCAACACCTGCTTCACAGACACTGGAGCACTCCATCCAGGGGCAAATTCTCTGCCCGAGCCAAAGGTCCATGTGAGGTCTGACCACCAGAAACCTGGAGAGAGGAGTCCTGCTTTCCCCCGTATTGGCTTCCTCCAGCCACCTGAGGCTGGAACATCCTCAAAAACATCACTGAGGCACAGAGGCTCTCGATGAACTCAAACGAGGGTCAAAGAGGCTACAGCAGAAATCATACCTTTGCTGCCCAATTTCAGCCACTTGCCATGCAGGCAAACTCCAATGACATCCCTGAACTACTACTGCAAGTCCACGGAGCAGGGTCAAGAATAATGGTTTGGGATCATGTAGCAATCAGAGGCCTCTGGTGGCATGGTCTGTAAGGAACTAAGCTGCTGACCCAAAGGCAGGTGGTTCAAATCCACCAGAGGCTTTGCTGGAAAATGACTATCAATCTCCTCCTGGGCGATTTATAGCGTCTGAAAATCTGCTGGATGGTCAGCTATGAGTCAGTTTCAACAAATAAGTTTGAATTTTTGATACAGTGATTTGTGTTTTCCAAAGGTTTCACATAATATACAATCTCATACTATTTTTATAAAGCAACTTCTTCTTCATATATTGACCACTCAGACACAGGAGCGAGAGGGGTCATCTCTCAGTAATAAAGGCAGGAATAGAACCCAGGCTTCTCCACTACAGTCCAGCGTTCCTTCCACTACACCACACTGAACTCAGCAGAAACATCAGCACTGAGAACACTGGCCTTTTCGAGTTCTGCCCGCCTCGCCACTGAGCGTGTGCAGAGCACAATGTCTTAGGCAACGAGTGCTGAGCACTTTGGAAACCTGCAGTCAGTGACCCAAACGCATTCAACCTATCTCAGATCGGTATTCAGACTGCACCCCTCCCAGAGCCCATGACCACCTGCAAAAAGCAGGAAAATACTTAGAAGTTTCCACAAAATGAAAGAAATTTAAAAGAGGCCAGCATCCAGAGAGATTGGGTGGGGGTAGAGAATTTAAGAGGATCCTGCCTTGCTCGACTGTTCTAAAGCCTATTAAATGTAAACACATGTTCAGTCCTGGAAATATCAGGCCTATTTCATGATAGATGGAAAAAGGATTGAAGTTATTAATGATTTGTTTTGCTCAGATCCACAATCAATACCCTTGGCAACAGCAGTCAATAAATCTAAAGAGGAGAGTAACAATGTGAGTGTAGAGACTAAGGTGTGCCTGATCCATACCACAGTCTTCACAATTACTTGCTATGCTTCAGAGAGCTGAACAATGGCTAAGGATGACAGAAGAATTGATGCCTTGGAGTTGTGGTGCTAGAGAAGAGACTTGAACATTCAATGGACTGCCAAGAAAACAAATTGGTCTGTCCTGGAGAGGGTGGAACCAGTTTGCTCCTTAGAGGCAAGGATTTTGAAACTCTGTCTCACATACTTTGGGCATGATGCCAGGAGAGATCAGATCTTAGAGAGGGACATCATGCTTGGAAGGATGGAAGATAAGCATAGGAGAGGAAGACCATGGAGGAGATGGATTGACTCAGTGATACTGGCAATGGGATCAGGTGTGTCTGAAACAATGACGTTGGCTCAGGATATGGCAAGGTTCAGAGCCATTGTTTATAGGGTCCTGTGTTGTATGAAGTAACCTAGGTTTGCTGTGATGCTGAACCTTTTGCCACTGGGGTATCAAATACCGAATAGTTTCCCATTATGGACAGTGTTTGGTGGAGCTCCCAGCTGTAAAAGGTTTTGAAGCAGGAATGGCATCCACTTCCTAAAACACATGCCTCTGGAAACTCTATGAACTTGGAGAAACAACAATAATTATGGAAAGGCATTAGGTCTTTTGTTCATACAGTCACTACTAAGAGTCATGCCTGACTTGATGGCAATCAACAACAACGAGTCTTAGTAGATTTGACAACACTTCACAACACCCACGCCGAGCCCAGGGAAGACCATGGTCACCTCAGTCACAGCAGCCCACAGGTGCGGCAGGGGTGGGGGAGGTGCCCTCACAGGCTGAAGATGCTCCACTCCAGTAGAGCGCAAAGGAACAAGTGTGGATTTGAGCAGGCAGATCAGAGACTAGAATACTAGTAAACTTACTAGAATACTAGTAAACTTACTAGTTTACTAGAATACTAGTAAACTTAAAGTCATCAGAACTTCCCAAACCTGGGGCTATGGGGGGGTCAGCACCCACATTCATTAACTAGATGTCTCAAGAACAAAGAGAGCCAACGAAGGTGAAGCTTGGTCATGTGGGCCTAAGCTGAGCTCTCCCACTGTGACGTGTGTGATGTATTCTGCATCACCATGGTCACCATCCTTCAGCCCCGAGGACACCAGCTTGACTCTGTAGCGAGTGAGCATGCCTCTCCTTGGTTCTCCCACACAGCCCTGCTCTACCCGGCAGCCAAACACACCTGGGCGAGGCTCAACCAGCCAGTCAAGGTGGAGAGCGTTCTTCCTGGCTTGACTTAAACCTAAGTATCTTCTGTCCTATTTCAAATAGAGAGAGAAGCAAAGTTAATTAGGCAGAGTCTGTGAGTTCTCCAGCTATTACTATGAAAAGTATGTTCAAGAAAGCCAGTACAGAAACTTTGCAAGGAAATATATGCCTTTACTGATGAAATCAGTATCTGCACTAGTGCTCCCTTTCCTTACACTGGGCTTCATGGCAGCACTAGGTTCAAATAAAAATAAAAAGGTACAAAACCACTCAGTCACAACTAACTGACAAGCCTGAGACTGACTGGTAAGAAGTCACAGGACAATGGGTGGGTTACCTAACCCTCTAGGACCACAAGGCAGATCTAAGGCACCATCAATCACAGACAGTGCAAAGGATCGGGGTGGGGGAACCAACCAAAAGCCTGTTTTCTTTGATGCTATTTCTGATCTCACGTCTCTGACAATTACCTAGCATGTGTCTGCTCCCAAAAGCCCAGCAGGCAGATAAGTCAGAAGAACATGCCCAGTTACTTCTAAGCAGTGATGAAGGCACTCTTGATGGACTCCCTGGGCTCACCCAGAGAGGGACAGCTCCTGAATGGGACTTCTGCAGTTGGCACTGGGCAGTGCATGGAGAAAAGCTTACAGGGTTTTGTCTAATGTGTTCATTTGCTTCCCATTATTCCTTCAAGAACCAGGGCCCGCTGGGAGCCATTCCTGCCCATTGCTGTATGCTTATGAGGCAGAACTGACTCATAGCTGAACCTCTAGTAGGTTTTCAGGGGCAGTTAATTGCACAGGAGACTGCCCGTCCTTTTCACACAGCAGCTGGTAGATTCAAACTACGTGTCTTTGTGGTTACCGCACAGCTTCTTACCATTAGGCCACCAGAGCTTGCTTAACACACTAAGTTTCTGCTTTCCTGCTCCATATGAACTCGTGTTTTATACAACAGCCCAGTTCTGGGGCCCAGAATAGAACCTCACACATTAGGGGCACCCAATAGATGCCCGGAAGAGTTAAGTAAAATGAGCACTGATAAAACCACAGGGAGCTTAGATGCGAAAGAACCCTGATGTGAGCTGGAAAGCAGGACCTGTCTAAAATGACCCTGAGTCTTCACCTGCCCTGAAACACTAAATAAATCACAGTAAGAACTGCAGCTTCGCTGTAACGCCCCCACTCAGCAGAGACCAGCTCCCTCACCCACCTTAAGAGACTCGTAATGGTCCTGTCTGATGTCTTCATACTCCTCCATGATCTCCTCGAAGTAGTCATCCTTCAGATTTTCATCAAGCAGTTGAGAACACTGAAAATGCAAGATACAGGTCAACAACCAGCGAGCAGGAATGTGGACGGCCGTGGTCAGTGCTCATCTTTCACCATCTTTGCCAAATACTGCCAGGGTGGGGCCCCTTTCCACGCGTCAAGGCCTCTGCCGCTCCCACCAGTGCACATGCCAGTGCTTCTCCCAATGCATCTAGGGATCTACTTCCCCAGACAAGAGGACCTGGAAAATGAGCCCCCCTCACTTGCTGGGGCCTCCCTCAGCTCTGCACGTCGCCAGGGCATCCTCTCCACACACCTGCTGAAAGAACCAGGTGTGTCTTTACAGTCAACAGGCTCTGCTCTTGTTCATGCCGTTGAGTCAAATACACTCATAGCGACTCAATGAACAACAGCTGTGAACACTGCCTCTTCCTCATGAGCCACGCCATGTTCACACTTGTTATGGTCACTGGGGACAGCAAAGCAGAAGAGGACAAGAAAGGACAGCCACTCCTGAGTGTCCCATAGCGTAAGCAGCCAGTGTTTTCAACCAGGGCCACGTTCTATCAGCCTACAAATTCTGAGCCATCAAGCCCAGATGGCCTTAATATCCAGAGGAATTGCAGTGGTTCAAATTCACCAGCTGCTCTGCAGAAGAAAGTTGGACAGTCTCCTCTTGTGTAATTTACTGCCTCTGCCAAGCTGCTGGAGGGTCAGCTAGAAGTTGGTTGTGACTCATCAACAAACTACCATCAGTGGACCAGAGAGATTGCTCCAGGCAGCTTCCACCTGCCCACACCCACAGAACAGCCTACTTCTAGAGGGAGTTACTACCTCGACTCGGTCAGACCTGCTAGCTGAACAAATCCAAGATCAGAAAGTGGCTAACACACTCACGTCGCATTGGAAATCCATCACTGAGTTCACGTCAATGAAAACCACTGAGCTACAGGACGGCTCTTAGAGTCTTTCCTTTCTTCATGCATTTTTCATGACATCTTTATGTACCATCAGAGTAGAGCAGCCAGAGACAGGACATAAGTCTATAGATGTTTTATCATTTATAATAACCAAATGTTGGCATTGTTTCCCCACAGCACTGAAAAGGAAGACCAGGGAAGGCCATCCTCAGGTTTCAAGCTCCAGTCAGTAAGCAGCTGCTGCACCTGAGATCTTTTCAAATACATCAGGCCTGCTCAATGCAGCTAGATCAAAACCCACTGGGAGTCACTTGGGAAAGTGGGCAGCCTCTATCCATGGAGGAGCTAGTACAATGGCTGCCAGCTTCAAGTCGGAAGGTCCAGGGCTCAGCCACGGGTGCAGCTTGGCCTCTACGCCTGACAGTGTGAAAACTTGCTCTTCAGAAGGGAATCAAGGAGCAGGCCCCTTCCCAGGTAGGAGTGTTTCCCACCTGAAGGGAAGGCGTGACCACCAGCTGTTCAGGAAGGCCCACTAGCCTCCTCTACATATGGGAAACTGCTCAGGGCCATTCGTTGGCATGTGAAAACAGCAACAAGCCTTTAGAAAGTGGCCCCCTGGTTAGTGAATCACCTCCCTCCTCTAACCTCCCAAGAGGCACAATCCCAAATTAAGTTCTCAAACACTGTTTTACAACAGAGTCGTAGAAATGGAACTGATCTGCACATTGGCTCTTGTCAGTCGCTAATACAAAACTGCAGTTTATGATTGCAAGCTGATTTAATTTAATCCATTTTAATAAAGGGGAAATGTTGACTGTGAATGAGTCATCGTGTGCTGGTGCAGCAAGACTCCCTGCACTCCAGTGTCTGTCCGCCTGTCACAAGAGAGCTACCAGCCTTGACTGGCATCCCTTTTGTTTCTGAACTAGCTGTGAGGGAAGTTCCATGTCACCAGGTTATTCTGAAGATGAAATACAACAGTCCACGGAAGGCATTTAGCACAGTGCTTTGCACACGGCAAATGGTCTGCAAGGGACAGGCTTTTGTGTAACAGAAATGAGATCACAAGCTGAAAGAACTCCCTGTGCAAAGGCCCAGCATCACAGGCGCTTCACAGGGGACCCGTGAGGACACGCCAGGCTGTGTACTCACCACCACCACACTCTTGGACGCATCCAGCACATGGATCACCGGGGCGCTGTATCGTGGGGCTATTTTGACAGCTGTGTGGGTTCTGGGAAGAGGGATGAGGAAAGAAAACACATCAGCAGCAGGAATAGTGCCCATAACCCCAGCTCAGAACTGTCAGAGAGAATAGGTTTCCATGGAATTTTCCAGAGAAAGAATTCAAGGTACTTAGAAACAGCAAGCTTCAGATCCCTCTGTGAGACAAAAACTTGCTCCTCACGCTTTTCAAAGATGGAGAAACCACAGAGAAAAGACAGGAAGTGGCTGGCCCCAGCTGTTGTTGTTGTTGTTGTTATGTGCAAAATGAGAAGGCCCGTCCTCAGCTCCAGACCATGCGGGATCGAGCCTGTGACCTCATGCTCATTAGTAGTCCGTCTGAATATAAGCAGGTAACCCACCTGGACACACCTACACTTCTGGGTCCCATGGTCACCTTGGGCTTTTTAATCTGGAACCCCTACCCAAAAGCTTCCACACAGAAACAACAGAGAGGTAAAAGCCATACAAATATTTCTTTCCTAAGGCTGGCTCAACCCCAAACTCTGACTGCCAAACTTGAAAATGCCAGGAGCAAGGCAGAAGCACTCTTTAGCCCTTAAAATTTTTTCATTAACTAAAGTGCATTTTATAGCCATAGCGTAGGCTACAGCTCTGCTACTTCATCGGTGAACGTACAGGAATGAAGGTGGGAGTTTACAATGCCTTTCCTTCAGTAGTTAAGGCAGAGCTGAAGCTGCAGCTCCTGCTGGACACTTCGCTCCAATTCCTTTCTCCTCCTCTTTCTTCCCTTGATGACTTCTCCAAGTCAGGTTTTCTCCCACCTGCTCCCCTAAATTAAAACGTACTTGTGCCCAGAAAGATTTCCAGAATTTACTATTATATGAGAGGGAAAAACTAAGTCACAGAATGGTATGTTTAACAGAATATCTAAAAAACCATTTCTAAAAAGCAAATACCACCATCCTCCTCAAAAGGCCCCAGCTAACCCACTTCACACGAGCTTCTGTACAGTTACAAAAAACACACAGAGTCACAAAGATGAAGTGTCAGCCCTAGTTACTGGGGTTAGAACTGAGATTGAGGGTAGACAGGAAGAAACTAACTTCTAATATATATAGTTCTCTGAATGAGCAGTTAGCCATGCTCCACTAAGTACATATGACTGACCTAATTTTTAAAATACCAATAGAATATTTAAAATAAGTGACAAACTCACTGCTGTCAAGCTGATTCCAGCTGATGTCAGCTCATCAATTTCCAAGGCTGTGAATCTTCAAGGACAGAGACTGCCTCATCTTCCCCCTCAGAACAGCTGGTGAATTCGAACTGCCAACCTTTTCATTAGCAGCCCAAAATATAACTCACCAGGGCACCTTACAATATTACTGCATTAATGTCCTACAATACCTTTCAAATTAAAGGTGTAAAATACTCATGAGTTTGTTTTTAACAGGCTCCGCAAAGAAGGCTTTAAGAACTTATTAATAATAATCTAGAGAAGACCATTATCACTTAAGCCTGTTATCTTCTTCTCAGAGCACTTCTTGCATTAACAGGAAATGGAGCTTTAAAGCGAGAGAGACATCTTCTAGGGGAGGGAAGAGGACAGGGCCACAAGGGGGAATCAGATCCCAGCCTGGAGCAGCCGAATGAGGCCTCGCCTTGTGCTGACTGCTGTGCATGGCACCAGAGTTCTGAAGAGCAGCTATGTTCTGAGAGGAAAGAACTTGCAGACAGCAGAAAAAGTGACTTTAAAAAGCAGCAGCAGCAGCTATTCTCAAGTTACAAAACAAAATATAAACTACATTTAGTTGGGTTTCTCAACTTAGATGTTAAACTGTACAAATATGCCAATTATATTTTGCATGAAATTAAGAAACAGTGATTAATCAACAAAATGAAAGAAGAAACATTGATGCCTTTGAGGTCTGGTGTAGGAGAAGAATAATGAATATCTCATGGATGGCCAAAAAAATGAACAGATCTGTCGTGGAGAAGGTGCAGCCAGAGTGCTCCCTGGAGGCAAGGAGAGTGAAGCTTCCTCTCACATACACTGGGCATGTTGGTAGGAGAGGGACATCATGCTGGGGAAGTGAAAGGGTCAGTGAAGGAGAGGAAGACCTTCAATAAGATGGGCTGACACAGTAACTGCAGCAACGGACTCAAGTGTGTCCAGGACGATGAGGATGGCACAGGTCAGGGTTCAGATCTGTCATTCACAGGGTCACTATGAGTCACACTCAACTCAATGGCAACCAACAACAACTCAAGAAAACATTGTTTTAAGCTGAAGGTGGCTGAGTTAATGTTCTCTGAAAGAAAACTAGTACCTAAAATTAATAGTGATGAGTGACAGAAGTCCATTATTAATAGAAATAGCTAACAAAAATGATTTATACACAGAATCAATCTGGGAGGGTTAACAGGGATGTGAAGTGTTGGGAGAAGGGAAAAAAATAAAAGAAAGTTTCTGCAAAGCACCTTTTAAAAAGCACAGTATCATTTAAAATTTAAACTTGACCTAAGGTGTAAGGTTTTCAGTATAATTTAGCCAATATCTCTTCTGTCTTCTGGACAAGGCATGGAGGAGGAAAAGTAAGAGATTACACTATTACAAAAGAAATCAGCGCCAGGGGCTGCTCTCGCACACCCACATAGGCAGCTGAGCAACACGCAGGAAGCCTGCTGATCCTGAGGGACACAGGTCCTCCAGTGAACACCTCCCAGCAAAGCTGACTCGTCTTGGGGCATAGGGCAGAAGAGAGGGGCTGCAGAGAAAAAGACTGCTAACTCAAACATCATAAAAATTAGGAACTCCTGTTATCCAAAGACACGAGACAGACTGTAAAAACGTAGACCGTATTAGAACAATCTACTTGCAACATAGATTTCTAATAAAGGACTCGCATCCAATAGAGCTCTGGTGCCCTAATGCATAGGAAGTTGCTCTGCCAATCCAAAGGCACCAAGTTCAAATTTGCCAGCTATTCTGTGGGAAGAATATGGGAGCTCCCCTTTTATATAATTTACAGCCTCTTAAAACCTGCTGAAGAGTCAGCTATGAACAGATTCTGACTCGATGGCACACAGTAACACCAACATCCAATATGGATAAAGTGTATAAATTAATAAGAAAAAAAGCAAACTACCTTGCCACTCCCCTTAAAACACACACACACACAACGAACTTTAAAAGCATATCAAAATAGCCAACATACATACAAAAAGGTAGTCAAATTCATATGAAAAAAATACGGATGTGTGAGTTGAAAGACTCACTCTGGACAATGCCCTACCCATACCTACTGAAGAGGATCACATGCATTTCCTGTTGTTAGTGTTACGTGCCCTTGAGTCGACTGTGATTCAGAGTGACCCTGTGAAGAACAGCTCTGAACCTTGTCCTATCCTGGCCAACCTCATCACCTCTGACACATCTGCCTCCACCACCACAGCCACTTTGTTAATCCATCTCATTCAGAGTCTTCCCCTCCTGTGCTGACCCCTTCCAAGCATGATGCTAGAGGTCCTTCTTCAAGGACTGGTCTCTCCTGAAAACATGTCCAAGGTATGTGAGATGGAATTTGAAGATCCTTGCTTTCAAGAAGCAACCCTCTGTAGGCAGATCTGTTTGTTCTCTTGGCACTCCACGGTATTTCAATATTCTTCTCCAACACAACTCACTAGAGACATCGATGCTTCTTCTTTCATCCTTAGTCAATGTCCAGCTCTCACATGCACAGCACGCAAATGAGAAGACCATGGCTTGAATCAGGCACACTTAAGTCTCTAGAATGAGAAAGCAGATTTTCCCAATCCAACTTGTTTTTTGATTTCCTAACGGCTGGTGCTAAGAGTGCTGATTATAGATCTCATGAACTCATTAACAACTCCAGTCTCTTCTCCATCTATCATGAGCTCTGGTAGCCTACTGATAAGAAACTGTGCTGAAATCCCAAAGGCATGTGGTTCAAATTCACCAGTTGCTCTGAGAGAGCAGGATGAGCAACAAATGCTTCTGGTCCTCCTCAGTTTTGGTGAGCCAGGTTATGTCATCTACATAATGCATACTGTTGATGAGTCTCCCTCCAATCCTGATGCCACATTCTTCTTCACATAAACAAAGAGTCCTCTTTAATATCTCTTATTGGGTAAAAACTATAACAGTTTGTAAAAATTGTACCTGTTTGGTAAAGTTCCATTATACACAAGTAAAATACATGATTTGCTGATTGTGAACATTTGAGAGTGGAGTCCTACCGTGTACATAGAATTGAAAAGCATCTGCACACTTAGCTATTTCCTCACTCTATGACTCTGTGACTTTCATTAAATACCCCAAGAACATGTTCATGAATACCTCCCTTAAAAGGGTTGGCCATATGTCTTGAGAACTATTTTGTTTTGCCACATATCTTAGTGAATAAGTCTTCACTGGAGAAAAAAAATAAAATCATCTCCATTTTCTAACATGAGGAACATCATGAACCTTTCATTTATGAAGAGTAGTTAGCAGATAAATGATAAATAAATCATTTATCTGATTTATCAGTTAACAGATAAATCACCTGTTGAGGTTGATTCAGGTCATGGTCTTTTAAGTCACTTGCTTTGCGTGAGAGCTGGGCAATGAATAAGGACAAGAAAAGATGTTGCCTTTGAGCTGTGGTGTTGGAGAGCAGTGCTGAACATCCTATGGAGGGCCAAAAGAACAAAAAGGTATATCTTGGAGCAAGTTCAGCCAGAGTGCTCCTTAGAAGTAAGGATGACAAAATTTTGTTTCAAATACTTTGAATATGAAGCTATTCCTTAGAGAAGGGCATCATGCTTGGAAAGGTGGAGCATTGGCAAAAGAGAGGGAGGACCATCAACAAGATGGACTGGCACAGTGACTGCAGCAATGGGCTCGAGTGTTTGAGAAATGATGAGAATGCCACATGATAGGACAGGGTGACCGGATCTGTTGTTCACACGGTTGCTCAACTTAAAGGCACCTAACAGAAACAACAACAACATCACTGAGGCTACTCCTGAAGGGGACCCTTTTAGGCTATTAAGGCTTAATATTTACAATGAGTTGTTTGTGGTGTTATCAAATATACAAGGTGAAACAATAAATTCAAGGAGGCAAGGAATCTGAGGCTTCATCTGACACACTTTGGGCATGTTGCAAGGAGGGACTGGTCCTTGGAGAGGGACATTATGCCTTGGAAGGGTGGAAGGACAGATAAAGAGAGGGAGATCATCAGTGAGATGGATTCAATGACTAGGGTAATGAGGGTAGGTGAGTCAGAGACAATAGAGTTGGCACAGGATACAGCAGGCATCAGGGCTGTTGTACATAAGGTTGCTAAGAGTCACAAGTGACTCGACAGCACATAACAAAAACCTTTGACAAGATTGATGTTATACTTTTGTATCAGAAAGACAAACAACAAGTGTGTGGCACTATCTAGCCAGATGCACTGGGCTGATGTTTTCTTCCACCAATGTGAACCAAGTGTAGCCCAAAAGGATGAGTCACAAGCAAAAGAGCAATGAGATAGTATCTCACCCCAGCAACAAGAGCAAAGTCCAGTGAGCCAGAAAATAGATGCTGCTGAGGGCCTGGTAAGACTAGATCTCCCAAAAAGTGCTAAGATGTACAATCAATGTGAAACGGGGGTTTCACTCTTCCTTCAGAAACTGGAAATACAAATTAATCCACAAGTCCACCAAGGATACATCTTAAAGAAATAAGAGCTTAGAATCCAACAATACATGAAAAAAAAAAATAATTCACCATGACCAAGTGGGATTCATAACAGGCATGCAAGAATGGTTCAACATAAGAAAAACAATCAATGTAATTCATCGCATTAACAAAGCAAAGAACAAGAGCCACATGATCCTATCAACTGATGAAGAAAAGGCCTTTGACAAAACCCAACACCCTTTCCTGATTAAAACACTCAACAAAATAGGATTAGAGGGAAATTTCGTCAATATAGTAAAAAGTATATATGCAAACAGGAGATCCAATACTGTTCTCAATAGAGAGAGATTAAAGGCATTCCCCTTGCAAACAAGAACTAGGCAAGGATGCCCACTATCACCTCTCCTGTTCACTATTGTATTGGAAGTCTTAGCGATAATAAGGCAAGAGAAAGAAATAAGATGTATCCAAACTGGCAGAGGAGGTAAAATTATCTCTCTATGCAGATGATATGACAGTTTACTTAGAAAACCCTAAAGATTCAGCAACAAAACTACTGGACATAGCTGACCAACTCAGCAAAGTGGCAGGATACAAGATCAACATACAAAAATCAATTGGATTTCTCTACAGTGATAAAAAGAATACAGAACTGAAACTAAGAAAAACAATACCCCTCACAATAGCTAATCACAAGATTAAATACTTAAGAGTAAATCTAACCAGAAGCACAAAGGATCTATTCAAAGAAAATTACAAAACATTACTACAAGAAACAAAAAGAGACCTGGAGAAGTGGAAGAATATCACTTGCTCATGGATAGGAAGACTCAATATTGTGAAAATGACAGTAATACCAAAGGCAATTTACATGTTGAATGAAATCCCAATACAAACATCAATTCCATTCTTCAACGAGATGAAAAAGGCAATCTCTAATTTCATTTGGAATGGAAAGAGGTTCCGAATAAGCAAAGCACTCCTTAAAAACAGACACAAGGTAGGAGGCATCTTACTCTCTAATTGCCATGGTGGTCAAGAGAGGATGGTACTGGTACAATGACAGACACAAAGATCAATGGAATAGAATTGAGAATCCAGAAATCAGCTCATCTACCTATGGCCAACTGATTTTTGACAAGGAGATGAAATAGGTAGTGAAAGGACAGCCTTTTTAACAAATGGTGCTGGCAAAATTGGAAAAATATCTGCAGAAAACTCCCACAGGATCCACATCCACCTCACTCCATATACAAAAAAGAACTCAAAGCAGATCATGGACCTAGGACTAAAACTAAGGACTATAAACTTCATTAAAGAAAAGCTTGGAAGAACTCTAGAAGTCCTAATCCACAATGTAAATAGTCTTCCAAGCATCCTAGAAAATCTACAACCAGGAGAGGATAAAACAGATGAATGGGATCTTCTAAGAATCAAATACCTATGCATATCCAAAAACTTCTCCAATAGCCACAGATTGGAAAAAATATTCGGTAATGACAGGTGAGACAAGGGGCTTATATCTAGAATTTATAAAATACTTCAGCACCAAAACAGAATAAAGGTAAATAACCCAACTGAAAAATGGGCACAGGATATGAACAGACACTTCACCAAAGAAGACATTCAGATGGCCAACAAGAACATGAAGAAATGTTCAAAATCCATATGCAAATAAAAACAACTATATCATCTCACCCTAGTAAGAATAGCAAAATTTAACAAAATAGCAAACATCAAACGCTGGTGAGGTTGCAGTAAAACTGGAACCCTTATTTACTGTTGGTGGGAGTGTAAAATGGTGCAACCACTATGGAAAGCTGTATGGCACTTTCTCAGAAAGTTGCAAATAGAAATACCTTTTGACCCTGCAATTTCACTACTTGGAATATACCCTAAAGAAACATAACTGCTACCCAAGTAGATATATACACACCCATGTTTATTGTGGTTTTGTTTACAATAGCAAAGAGTTGGAAATAACCCAAGTGCCCATCAATAAACGAATAGATAGAGAAGCTGTGGTATATTCACACAATGGAATACTATGCTGCACTGAAAAACAAGTAACCCATGAAATATTATGCAAAATGGGTGACCCTGTCACAAAAGGACAAATATTGCATAGGGCCACTGCTGTAAAACAGGACTGACATCCGGGTTGAGGGAAGACAGAGAAGGTGGGGAGGAATGATGTATACTGCATTGAAACAGATGAGAGAGAGAACTGCTTGAAAGGGATAAGTGATAAGGTATTACTGTCATGACAGGAGTCCAGAATGAAGGCTGCACAGAGAAGTGGACTTTTACTTTTCAAAGAGAAGAGCGAGTTAGGGGGTGTGAGGGTGGACAGGGAGAAAAGTGAAATAATGAATGAATAGAAACCCTAAGCCTCTGGAAACTTTCATTAAAATAAAAAAAAAAAAAAAAAGAAGTAGTAAGAGCCAGGACATGAACAGATGTGTGCACACCCATGTTTAGTGCAACATTATTTATTAACTGCAAAGAGATGAAACAGCCCGAGTGTCCATTCTTGGGTAAATGGGTATACAAACTATGGTGCATACACACAGTGGAATACTATATCACATTAAGAAATAACAGATATACACAACTCTCAAAAAGAACAATGAAGAAGTACTGTTAACACCACACAATATGGGTAAATCTGTGATAGTATGCTCAGTGAAATATGACAATGATAAAAGGAAAAATATTGTACAAGTTCACTGTGATAAAAAGCTAACACATCACTGCTTAATGATCCTGAGACCACCACACAACCTCACACTATTTACACTGAAAGATCCCCTTTCAAAATCACTTCCCTAGTGGAGACTTGAATCCATTCTGGCGGGACAGTCTTTCTGTTTCTTACTATCACAGGGTCTCTATTTCACAGAGGGCGCGTTTATTCAATCTGACACCTGCATCAAGTAAAGACTAGAGAGTATGTGGCTTATATATTAATGAGTCAATGAAGTGGAAAAAGAAGAGTATCCTTTTTATCAGTGTTTTTAAGAGAATTTAAACCAAAGCATGGATTTCCCTACCAGGACTTACCTCGATGTGGTTGCTCCTCCAATCAACAGGGGGATCTTTATAGCTAATCTCTCCATTTCCTTAGCAACAAAAATCATTTCATCCAGGGAAGGAGTGATAAGTCCTGACAGGCCAATTATATCTATTATTCAGAAGAAAGGGGGGGAAAAATAGACAGTGAGAAGAAATATGAGAGAAACAAAAACAAAATAAAGTTACGTAATCAAAACCACAGGACCAAACACAAATTTCCAATTTCTAATTCTAAGACAGTATTTCTAACTGAAAGGTTTTGTTTTAGTAATAAATATGACTTGTAATTTTAAATTTAAGTAATACATGCCAGTATGATTTTTAACTTTAAATTACAGTAACACATTTGCCAAACTTTCTGTAAGTCATCTAACAGAATGTATCCTTAGTTGGTCATTCGCCAACTCAAACATGAGTAAACATGAGAAACATGAGAAAAACCACACCAAAGAAACATGAGAAAAGCCACACCTGGCAAACAATCACACTCAACACTGTCCTCACGTGAAAACATGTCCCGCTCCTGTCTTCAGAACTATCAAGGACTTCCATGTGCCCGTGCTCACATCTCCTCATAAACGACATTAAGCACAGTCCCCATGCGGGACATGGCCCAATGCACCCAGGGACTGAGGTGTTTCACTTCCCAGCTGACACTTGAGGACAGACAATGCACAGTACCTGCTTTGTGGTCGAGGGCAGCCTGCAGTATCCTGTCACACGGGGTCATGACTCCTAAATCTATGACTCTGAAGAACAGAAATGAGACATGGGACAATTAACAAGGACTCTCAAGAGAAAACTGTAGCAAGATTTTAATTTCAACCAATAAGCACTGCTCTAACGTGGCATTAGGGCTATTACAGCTAATGTCAGAGGGATCTTGGCTGAGAGCAGAGAGTACCAGAGGAATGTCTATCTGTGCTTCATTGACTATGCAAAGACATTTGACTGTGTGGATAACAACAAACAGTGGTTGACTCTGAGAAGAATGGGAATCCCAGAATACTTGATTGTGTTTATGCAAAATTATACTTGGACCAGGAGGCAGTCATCAGACAGAGCAAGGAAACACTGCATGGTTCAAAATTGGGAAGGGTGTGCATCAAAGATGTGTCCTATCTCCGTATCGTTTCAATCTATATGCAGAACAGATTATCCAGGAGGCTGGGCTCTATGAGGAGAAGTATGACATCAGGATTGGAGGTAGACTTATCAACAATCTGCGTTATGCAGATGACACAAACCTACTTGCTGAAACTGAGGAGGACCTGAAGCATTTGCTGCAGAAGGTCAAGGACTGCAGCCTTCAATACAGATTGAAGCTCAACATCAATAAAACAAAGATTCTCACCACTGGGCCCATTGGCAGCATCATGATAGATACTGAAGAGATTGAGATTGTTGACAGCTTTAGTTTGCTTGGCTCTATTGTCAACACTCTTGGTACCAGCAAGACGAACTGCATTGGGAAAGTCTGCGGTCAAGAGACTAAGGTGCACCTGACACAGGCATGGTCTTTGCCATTACTTGCTATGTTCAGAGAGCTGGACAATGACTAGGGATGATAGAAGGATGCCTTTGAGCTGTGGTGCTGGAGAAGAGTACTGAATATCTTATGGACTGCTAGAACAAACAAGTTCGTCTTGGAGAGGGTGAAGCCAGGCTGCTCCTTGGAGTCAAGGATTCTGAAGCTTGATCTGACATACTCTGGACATGTTGCAAGAAGGCACTGGTCCTTGGAGAGGGACATCATGCTTGGGAGAGTGGAGGGATGGTGCAGGAGAGGAAGACTCTCAGTGAGATAGATTGATTCCATCACTGGGGTATTGGGGACAGGCATGTGGGAGACAATAAGATAGGCAAGGGATAGAGCAGGGTTTAGGGCTGTTGTACATAGGGTCGTTATGAGTCGCAAGTAACTCGATGGCACATAACAACAACAACATAAACTGGAACCACACTGAAATGCTTAAAACAGCCATGCATCAGGCCCTCACCACAGGCCAACACTTGTCTACTAACTACAATCTCTGTTATCTCGGGAGAAGTGCCCTGGTGCAGTGCTGCAGTGTCCCCCTACAGTGATAAAAGGTCCCCTGCAGTGATAAGGGCCCCCCTACAGTGATGAAGGACCCCCTATAGTGATGAAGGGCTCCCCATATTGATGAAGAGCTCCCTACAGTGATGAAGGACCCTTACAGTGACAACGGGCCCCCTACAGTAATAAAGGACCCCCTACAGTGAAGAGCCCCCTACAGTGAAGTCCCCCCTGCAGTGATGAAGGTCCCTCTTTAGTGATAAAGGGCTCCTTCCAGTGATAACAGACCCCCTAAAGTGATGAAAAACTCCGTGCAGAGATGCAGGACCTGAGGAATCTGCCGAGTTGAAGTGTTTATTGGTATACTGCCTAGTCACACAGCTCATCAATGGCAGAACTGGACTTTAAGCTCGTATTTGATACCTCTGTCCATACTCTTAGCCACTAGACAATAATAGTGGAAGTGCTTTGCCTAATGAATCTCTACTGAACAATGTACTACCTGGAAACCATAGAAACGAACAAGAAAAGGTCAGTTCTTGCACACAAATAGCCAATGACCAAGAAGTCTGGTCAGCAAGAGGGTGAGCCCAGTGGTGAGTTAGGAGGACAATTAGGACAGTGTACCCAGGATAGGGATAAAATGGAACTCCCTCCCAACTTTTGAGCCAACTGTAAGAAGTCTTGGTGGGGAAATGGCCAAAAGTATTACTGCTCTGAAAACATTTCCCAGCTTTATCCATATAGAGAAATTAATAGCACAAGGTTATGTAAGGAGCTATGGTGGCTTAGCGGTAACCCAAAGGGTCAAGGTTCAAATCCACCAGCTGTTCTGTGGAAGAAAAAGGGGCACCTTCTTCTCACACCTCTGGAAAATCCTCTGGAGGTTCAGCTATGAGTCAGTTAAATGCACTGAGTTTGAATTTGATCCTTTACTCTTGAGCAAATCTGGATTAATTATGTATACTGCACTGAAGCCAATGAGGGAGAGAACGGCTTAAAGTTAATATATTTTAGGGCATTATGATTATCATAAGAGTTCAGAATGAGGGTTGCAGAGT
>NW_006399916.1:3888399-3899645 GCF_000299155.1 Elephantulus edwardii
AGAAGAGAGAACTGGGGGTGGGGGTGGGCGGGGAGAAAAGTGCAACAATGAATGAATGGAAATCCAAAATCTCTGTAAATGTTCATTGAAATTAATAAAAAACAAAACAAAACAAAAAACCGGTGTTTGCTGCTCCTGCAATTTACACATGTCACCACCAGAGGGCCACACGACACTAGTCTATGGCCCACAAGCTATGCCAACCTGTGGTTAAAATACTGCAGTTTCCATTTTACATTTGGTTTTCTAGTTAAAATAATAATTCCATTCCCTGACTAACTACATCGACCATGTTTAATTTCCAATTTTAAAAACAAGATCTTAGGTAGTTTCCCCTTTGAAATATAACAAAAGTTTAGAGTAATTTATCAACTCAGACACTTAGGAAAAAAATCACACTATGTTCTTGAGTTAGCTTCTCACTTTCTCCCCTTAGCTAAGCATACTAACAACTTCACACAGCTTCCTGCCGCTTTTATTCTTAAACAATATACTGTTTAATATTCTCAGCCAGTTATGCTTCATTATCCTTGCTGTCAAATCCTTGTTTTAAAAGTACTAAAATATATGCTGTACTTATTTTTACACAAGTAACCCATGTGCTAAACAAAACAAGATACAAAGCTCATTGCCTTCACGTCAGAACTGACTGAAAGCTGACCCACACACAGACTAATGGAGGCTGTAAAGGGCAAGGGAGCAAACTGGTCATCTTTCTCCCCAGAAGCGAATGGTTGATTCAAAGCATCAGAGAGGTGGTCCTTTGGGATGGCAGCACAACTCTATCAGAGTGCCCTAAACACTGTGCATTCAAAAATACAATGTTCATAAACTTTATGTAACAATTACCTGATTAAGATATTTTTTTTCTATATTTTATTAATTTTCATAAACATTTACAGAGATTTTGGGTTTCCATTCATTCCTTGTTGCACTACTGGTTAAGATATTTTTAAATAGTCTAAACTCTTGATACCAACAGCCAGGAAATCAAAAGACGAATTGCATTGGGAAAAAGTCTACTGTCAGGGACCTCTCCAGAGTACAGAAGAACAATGATGTCAGTCTGGAGACTAAAGTGCGCCTGATACAGGCCATGTTCTTCACAATATATGCTATGCATCAGAAATCTGGACAATGATTAGGGATGATGGAAGGTGAATTGATTCCTTTCAGCTGTGGTGCTGGAGAAGAGTACCGAATATACCATGGACTGCTAGGAAAACAGACAGATTCATCCTAAAGAGGGTGAAACTGGCTGCTCCTTGGAGGCAAGGATTCTGAAGCTTCATCTGACATACCTTAGACATGTTGCAAGGCGGGACCAGTCCTTGGAGAAGAACATCATGTTCAGAAGAGTAGAAGGGCAGTGCAAGAAAGGAAAACCCTTGATGAAATAGATCTACTCAGTGACTGGGGTAATGGGGGTAGGTGCGTCAGAGACAATAAGGTTGGCTCAGGATACAGCAGGGTTCAGAACTGTCATACATAGGGTCACTATGAGTCGCAAGTGATTTGACGTTACATAACAACAACAAAATTATTTTTGGAGTTTTGATGGCCTAGTGGCAAGAAGCTGCGCTGCAATCACAAAGCCACACGGTTTGAGGCCACCAGCTACAGGAGGAAGGATGGGCAATCTCCTCCTGTGCAATTAACTGCCTCTGGAAACCTGTCAGAGGGTCAGTGATGGGTCGGTTCCAACTCTACACAACTACAAACTATTTCTGACTGATGCATCATCCCCCAAAAAAGCTATTTTTAAAATTCTTAAGTTAATTTAACTAGAATATTAATATTAGCATTATAGTTTGGATGTCGAAAAGGTTGGAAGCTAAACTGACACAGTATGGAATGTTTCAATGCTGAGGATCAGAAGTCCTGAGCCCAGCCTGCCACTCACAAGCCACGCAGCCAGGAAGAAATCACTTAATAAAGTTCTAAGTTCCAACCACTGTAAAAGGAGAAAGGCAATTCTAAACCCAAAATAAGCACCGCAGGATCAAAATTATGGATGAAGAAAAAGAGAAAAGGGAGGGGGGAAGGAAATATAGTCTGTTATTAAAAAGCTCTGCATAAATTGCGAAGGGGTAAACCAATGTTCAGTGTCAGACCCTGGTGGATGAGGCCCTGTAGTTAGGTTAGTCACAGGGACCCCAAGTGCAATAGAAACCCTGTGTGTCCCTGCATCACCCTCACAAGCTCCAGGGTGCAGGACACTGCAGTCACTTTGACAACCCATCTCCCTGAAGCTCTCCCTCTCTTTCCTGGACCCTCAACTTTTCCAAGCGTGATGTCCTTTTCCAGGAGTGGCCCCTCCTGACGACAGGCTCATAGTCTGTGTGACATGTCCAAAACTTCAAATCTGAAACTTCTTTTGCAACACATCATCTCCCCAAGCCTCCAAATATGAAAAAAGCATCCTCAACATCTCACAAGATTTCCTGCATCAATGATGAAGAACCAGGAGCAAGAGAGCTGTGCTGGAGTCCCTCACTAGCTGGACCACATAACCATGCACAAGAGTCCCCACACTCAGCAATGCAGACGGCACAACCCAAGCTCGGCCTCCTGGCAACATGTTACCAACCAGCACCAAACAAACTTGTCTCCACCCAGAGCCCACAAAAGACCAAGGCAAAGGGCGGCTGACTCTGAAAGGCTATTTGTACGCTCGCCCGTGCTTTTGTAAGAAGAACTTAAACCTTCACTAGAAGTTGTTTTTCTGGTAGTCCTAGTAGTAGAGAAAAGAAAATTCACTGTGTGTAAGACAGAGGTGGTCGATGTGCTGGAGAAAAATCTTGCTGTCAGAAAGCTGCTTCCACAACTGGTAACATTCAGTCCCACCATCATCATAGAGAATTATCCTGACTCTTACCGATCTTCTAAAATGTCTTGGAGGAGAGATGGGAGCAGGGGGAGAATCTTCGTATGACCCTCTCAACTAACAATCCATTAGTCAAAATAATAATTAAAATATGCCCTATGACCTCTGGAAAATTGCTTTCAGGAAATTGTACATAAGCCTTCTTCTCTGGTAGAGCTCCTGCAGTATTTCAGTTGGATATATACCTAGCTCTTTAATAAGAAAAATACTTCAACAATTTGTTTTGACTGTAACAATGGCTCAAGCATGTCAGAGATCTTGAGAGGTCAAGGTGTTGATCTGTTCTAAGTCATTGTTGATTTGAAGGCACCTAACAACAACATGGACTCTAATACAGGTTAACTTACTGGGATCAGAAAAGTTGATGAAATCATGTTGTTGTTGTTGTTAGATGTCATGGAGTAAAGTACGACTCACAATGACTCTTTGAACGGCCGACCTGAACCCTGTCCTAGCCGGCACCACACTCATCATCTCTGACACACTTGAGCCCATTGCTGCCATCACTATTGCAATCCATCTCATTGGGGGCCTCGCCCTCCTTTGCTGACCCTCCATCTTTCCAAGCATGATGTCTCTTTTCCAAAGCATTTATTGCTTTCAATGAGTTGTGATATGTGCAAACGAATACCAACAACATCAGGTGTAAGAAGCTGAAGCAACAGCAGAACCATCTCCACCTTATCCGGACACTCATTATTTAGGTAAAATCCCACTGTAAGCCACTACTTCATTTCCAAGAAGTCAAAACAAACAATGAGTACATTGACAGGGACAGTATTCCTCACTTTCAGGAGAAGGAGATGTGCTAGCTATTTCTATAGTTAGTCATGAGGCAAACAGGCATGCTATCACAAGAAAAGCAGTGTCACCCTGCCCGCCCTCTACCTCCAGCCACCCTTACGGGGCCTCCACTGATTGAAGCAGAGATTGATACAAATGTTGGAAGAAGAGAAACAGCTTAACAAAATGCTGTCACATGACAGCAAGAGATGAGAACACAAGGACGCTGTTCCATCCATCTCTCTTCTGAACAGAGAAAATTCAAATCACAAACAAGTCCATGATGGAAAGTTACTGTTAGTTGAACATGAACCAGAAAAGGCATTAGTTAGACTTTTCACCATTAAACATTTATTGACATCTAAGCAAAACAGGTCTGCCATAGAAATAACTTTTTGAATATTTGTATTCATTAATGAGATCATTCTTCTCCATAAAGCCCCTGAATGGAGAGGGAGAAAGGATACAAAAAGATGGAGTGTCACAGTGCCTGTAACAATGGACTTGGGCCTATCAGAGACGAGGAGGATGGTACAGGACAGGACACGGTTCAGACCTGCCGGTCACAGGGTCACTGTGAGTCAGAGTCGGCTCAATAGCACCTAACAACAAAGAGATATATCAAGGGCACTTTCACTTGTTTATAGTATTCTAGATGCTTGGTTCACCACCACCAAGAAACACTCAGGGTCCAGTACTGAACAAAGTAGAGAGAAACACACAAGCCCTTCTCTAAAACTCCATTTAGCGAGGGAAGGTGTCCTGAGAACTCTGCTCCATCACAGCACAACGCATGCTCTGAAAGGGTTTTTACTAATTCTTATTGTCCTGGCTGAACAGAGATGATGATTTATTTCACTTGAAACTGTATAGAAAATTTAGACATGCAGGTAAGTAGAAAGAAGAAATAAAAAACAACCTCCAACATCTATTGTCATACCCAACCACCTTTGCTCCACAACTTTAATGATATTCTATTTAAACAGAAAAGGGTTTAAAGAGGGGAGTTCTTAACTTACCTGAAATTATTGCAGCCAAGGACTACTCCGACTATGTTCTTGCCAATGTCATGCACATCCCCTTTCACAGTGGCCAAGACAATGGTGCCCTGGTAAGGATCCTGGAGGGGAAGCCAAGGAGCTGAGCACTGCTGTCACCATGTCAGAGCAGAGAGCCCAGCTCTCTAAGTCAGACAGATACTGGCATGCAAAGCAATTACATACTACAGAAATAATCATATCCAGAAGGCTCAGAACTTTCACCACCTGCTCTCTAAGAGAATGCTGTAAGCCCATTAGTTTCCAGGACAGCCAGCACAGGGGCCAAAGCACTACTTAACCAAGACTGTGGGCTTCGCCATGGCAAAGAACTGTTGAAGTAACAACGCAAAGCAGCTGTGCAGCTGAAGGTTCCATCTCCTTAATTCCCAAAGCCTGATGCAGGTTTATTGTCAGAAATAAAGGAATAGGGGATTGGGAGATGGGAAAAGTGAGGGGCTTACGCAGTCAGAATCTGGGACCCTACATAAGCCCAGTACACCGGGTCATTCTGTTACCATCCCATGTAACACCATCCTACACATCGTCAGCATCCCCAAGAGAAAGCATGCCAAGCAAGTGGGGTGTTTACAGACACCACAGTCTGTCCGTGCCACCCCTAAACTCCTGTCCACAGAAGAAGTTACCTTCTTCAGAGCTGACTTCAAAGGAAGCCAAATGAGGTTAAAACTCAAATGAGCTTGCTTTCTGGCAGCACAGACAACAAGGAGGTTCCAGGTGACCCTGGAAGTCGTACCAAGGCCACCACCAAGATGCGGAGAATAGTCAACTAAGAGTCTTCAAAGCACAAAGGTTTCTTGATAACTTCAAGGGCAGGGCCTGGCTCTTCCATAGTCCCCAACACAGAGCAGGAGCTCTGGAAGGGCAGGCAAGTGAGTGAATCAATGGATCAGTTGTGAATTCACGGGCTTTGATGGGAAAATTGTGCCTCCTGGAGGAGCTGATAGAGCCATGTACAAAGGAAAAGACCTGAGACCTTTGGACACTTGGTAAATGATAAGCCAGGTGCCCACGATCTCCCCTAGTTCATCCTCAGGGACAACAGCAAGTAGGTCTTTCCTCACCCCAGTCAGCCATCCTTAAACCCTCCAGCCTCAATAGGGTAACTTGCCTCTTCTTCCACTATGCCACTGAGCACTTGAGTTTCTTCTCTTTCTTTCTCCATGAAAGGAATAAGGTGGCCAACAGCCTTCTTCATGACCCGGGCAGATTTTATAACCTAGGGAAATGCAAAGAGTTAGGTACCGCAGCAAACTATCTGCATGGCTGCTAAATTATCACTGGTGATATTTCAGTACAAGAATGCACACTGTCCTCTTCAGGCCAGCTGATGCAGAATCTGGTCGTGAGAGTGGTGAGAGAGGAATGAGCTCCCAGTAGAGAAGTCCACTGAAGGAAGTACAAGCAGAAGGAAATCCAGAGCAGAAATCAAGTGTGCAACTTCTGTCCCCTAAACCTCACTCGACTTCTTCTCTGCCTCGCAGGTACTCCCTCCTCCCCAGTTCAGTGCATCCTCCATGTTTCATCTTCTCCTTTGGGAACCTTGTCCACATCAAGAAGCCCCATTTTCAAAATAGGCATCTTTAGGGAGCGCTAGTGGCCTAGTCGTAAGATGCTGTACTGCAATGCCAAAGTCACGTAGTTCAAATTCACCAGCTGCTGCTTAGGAGAAGGATGGGCAAAGTATGAATCCTTAAAGATGGAACCTGGAAGCTCTGGCGGCCTAGTGGCAAGAAGCTGCGCTGCAATCCTAAAGGCATGCAGTTCAAATCCACCAGATGCTCTGCTGGAGAAGGAGGGGCAATCTCCTCCTGTACTAGTCAGATCCAACTCAACGGTACACACACAAAAAAAAATAATTAAAAAACTAAAATAAAAATTTAAAAAAGAACCCACAAACAAGCTAAGACATTAAAAAAAAAAAGTCAATCCTAGAATTGGTCAAATCAAACCTTAAAACTGTAAACCCTGCACTTATTTTGGGCTTTATTTTATTTTGTTGGGGAGACAGGAGTTAAGGGTAAAAGGTAATACAGAAAGTTAGCATATGAGGACCCCATGAACCTGCGCGTGACATCTAACCACCCTCCCCATCATCCGAGAGATGGCTTTACCCCAAGTGTTAGCAGTATTCCTAAATACACTCGAAGGAAGAAACAAACTTCAACGTCTCCAAGCTCTCATCTAAATTAGAACTGGAGAAATACACCCACACTCACTCTTCTTTTATTAAAAGACATAAAAAATGACTGACTTGAAATGTCTTCCCGTCCTCTGCCCACCTGAGGTAGAAACATTTTTCCAGCTCCAAAAAGGTCACCAACAACTTTCATGCCGCTCATCAGGGGCCCTTCGATTATATGCAGAGGCCGTGGGTACTTCTCCTGGTTTAACCTGGCTTCCTCCGTATCTTCAATAATATGCTTTTCAATGCCCTAAACACACACATAAAAATATATACACACACATCACATCAAATATGTATCTTACTTAAAAAATTTACTTACATTTAATTACCAACAAAGTGGGAAATACTGAAAAATGTACAGCCTCTGGAACCAGAGGGACTAAGATCCTGCCTCCACTCAGTTAAGCAGTCTTCGGCTTCCTCAACTTAAAAAGGCAATGTTGCTGTTATTTGCCGAGACATAGCTAACCTTGCAACGGGTTTTTAGAGGCAGAAATCACACAGGAGATCATCCATCTTTGTCTCACGAGGAGCTGGTGGATTGAGCCACACGCCTCTGGGATTGCAGCGCAGCTTCTTACCACTGGGCCACCAGAGAGCAATAGTATTTACCTAACATGGGCTATTCAGGGAGCTCCAGTGGCCTAGTCCACACCGTTGGAGATAAGCTGCTAATCCAAAGTTGGAGCCTCTTGGTGGTCCGGATCTATGATAGCTCCTTGGATGCAGGATGGGCAATCTCTTCCCATACAATTTAATGCCTCTGAAAACCCACATGCTGGAGAGCTATGAGTCAGTTCTGACTCCACAGCATATAATGACTTTGACTGAAAAGAGTTATTCTGAGGATTAAATTAAATAATCCATTAAAGTGCATAATTGGCTTTAATAAGTAAATCTAAATGCATGCATTGCTATCAAGCTGGAATCAACCCATAGCTGACCCTCCAACAGGTTCCCAATGGCTCTAAGTCACAGGAATGAGATCGCCTAATCTTTGTTCTGAAGAATTGCTGGCGGAATTGAACTGCCTGCCTTTGGGCTGGCAACACAACTCCCTACCCAGTAGTAGGCCACCAACCAGAGCTCTCTGCTATATAGTGCTGGCTGCAGTCAGGGTCCAATAGCCCAGGGAGTGTCCTCCTTCAGCACCAGAAGTACCCTGGGTACTTCTAATTCATAATGTACTTTGTAAGCCAGTAATTTAATGCATTAATCAGCTCTCCTATGAAGTCCGTATGCTTCCTCACTACAGTGTTAAAGCGACAGACAGAAGGGAACAGTGGGCACAGGCTACTCTGGCAGTGGATTCTGTTCAGTCAGCCTTCACTGATCAGACCACACTCATCCACAGTCCCCAGAGGACGGCCACTGAGATAGAGCTGGCTAGTTCTAGAAACTGAAATACATGAACCCTAAGAGGTCTAAGCAATTAAAATTTAAATTTCTAGTGTTCAAGAAAGAGTTCTAAATTCTCCACAATCAGAAATGGGGGTGTGCAGTCAAAAGGTTCTTTCTCTTGCCTCAAATTCCAGTTCCCAGAAGGAATTAGACCAGGACTGGCTACCGATGACTCCCGGGCTAACGCAGGGCTCCTCCACCTCAGCCCTATGGGCATGTTGGACTAGAGATGTCATTGTGAGGGCTATCCAGTGCACTGGAGGAGAGCAGGAGTATCCCTGGCCAATGAAGGCAAGAACCACCGTAAAGCTCCTTCACACATGACCAAATTGATCCAGGGGCCAAAACAGCTGCAGTCACAGAGCACTCGCCCAAGGAACGCTCTCCTCCAGCATCGGGACTCGAGCCCCAACAGCCTCCACAGGTTCAGTGCCCAGGACTCACCTTGATCAGGGCGTACTCCAGGCGCTCTTCAACGTGGCCACTCCTCCACTCATCCGTCTGGGCCACCTTCTTCCCTCCTTTGCCGTGAGTCTGAATGGAAAGCAGGACAGAGAGAAAAGGACCACAACAGAACATTTCACTAAGTAAAAAGTAGATCTGGCAGCAAAAACTGTGACTTATTCTTCTTTTATGTTCCCAGATCCAAATAAAGTGCTGAGTATGAATTAAGATAGATGCTAATAAATGTTTGGAAAAAAGAGAAATCTTTCAGGATTTCAGTTTTTTGTGGAGGAACAAAGGAGGTTTCCTTTTTCTTTCTTTCCTCTTTTTCTGAAAGGTAAAAAACTTAGAAAAGAATGTTTCCAGGACAGTCCAAGGAATTATACCCAAACCTGATGAGTTATTTAAGCCCTCAACTAGGATTGCCTCTGTTCACGAACATGTGTAGGGAAGTTGTAATAAAGGTAAATTCAACAGCATCCTGTATCCAGACACACTAAGAGGGCCAAACCCTGGTCTATGCTCTCAGAGACTGTATGAAATACACAAAGAAAGGAAAACTAAGAGACCATGTGTGCCAAGGCTCAAAGAACAGAGAACAGGGAATATTGAGAAAGTGCAGATCAAGGTGGGGATGAGAAACTTTGAGAAGAACTGGCTCTTGGCAAAGGACAGATTCAGCAAAGGGAAGAGGCAGCAGTGAAAAAGGTACATATGGTGACCTGCTTCAATACTTCTATGGCCACTTTTGCTATGATAGTCTAACAACACAGACCAGATCAGATCTTTCCTGTGACACAGCCAGTTGTGTGGAGCACAACCCCTCTCCACGCAGCACTCTCTCGGGCTGTCTCTTCCAGCTTCATCCTTTTCTATTCCCAAGAGGCTTCAGTCACTCTAAATGGCTCCTTACTCTCTTAGTCCTGGTCTTTCATTTCTACCCATTTATTTTTTTAGCAGCCCCCACAATGTCAGACACCACCCACAGGCAGATACTTCTCCCTGGCAAGACCCACAAGGTCCACAGAGGAGATAAGCATCCGTGAGCCACAACATGCTCTCCCTTTAGACCAGACCCAGCAGGCACCAGCTACAACCACTGGCTGATCTGACGACCAAGTCCTACAGAGATAGGAGAGAAATGGCCAGAATACTAATTCTCATTTAAAAACAAACCGAAAACAACAGACAAACTGGACAACAGGACAGAGAAGGCTCCCGAGGCAACCACTCCAAGACACGTTACATCCAGAACTACTAGAATCAAGCCTATCCCCAAGATCGCCCTGGAGCCAAACAGCAGAACAGCAAACACAGAAAAAAGGATAGATTTACCTGTAAAATTATTTACAAACCAACAAAACAAGATCATTAGGCCAGCTATTATTATTTTTTTTAAAAAAGGATGAGAAGAAGGCAAGGAAACTAGTGTACTGGAAAGGGAACAAACACAAAGAGAACATGGACAGGCTCTGAAGAGGTTACCCATGTTACCAACAATCTGCGCACACAAACTGCCAAACGGACATCCAATTCATGTAAGCTTTCATCAAAAACTCAGTAAAATATCAACTAAAGGAAAAACTAGGTAATAATTTGGGTCTCAAAAAGTGTAACACAGAATCACTCTGTGACTCCACAATCTCAATCATACATATGTGAAATGAAGGCCAGAACGCAAATGAAAACTCTATACACTACTGTTTGTTAGCAGTACTTTTTCACAACAGCCAACAATGGTAACTGTGCACCATGGACGAACGAATAAACAAAACTTGACATACACACGCACACACACATGGAAGCCTACCCAGCCACAAACAGACATTCAAAAGTCCCAATCCACACCACAGTAAGGACGAACCCTGAAGGTATGATGCTGAGAAGAGTTAAGTCGGGCACATATGGACAATGACTTGATGGTTTCACGTATACAAAATAAGTAAAGATATTAAGAATCCAAGTAGTTTCCAGGGTGAGGAGGAGGAGGAAAGGGGAAGCATTTGTGGGAGGTAAAGGTGGAGGAACACTCTTGGATGAAGACACTGAGCATGGTCAGTGTAACTGGGCTGTTCATATTGAAAATGATGAGCTGGTAGGTATTTTCGTGGGTATGTGTTCACCACACTTTGAAAAAGAAAGAAGAAGAATATTCTGACAATTAGGGCTCACTCCACAGCCATCCTATTCACAGCAAGCATTCATCTAGTCCAAAGAGATGTGACTTCTGTTAGGGACCCATATAATGCAGAAGCAACACGTGAATGACAAGGAACCAAGACACTTAAAACTGCTTGTGACCAAAAATAACTTACTCTTCATTTAAGCCAAATTCAATAAATAAAGCTTACTACTCAAGTATGAAAATGAAGAGGACCTGAAGCACCTGCTGCATAGGGTCAAGGACTACAGCCTACAATATGGATTGAGGCTCAATGTCAAGAAGACAAAGATTCTCACCACTGGACCAATTGGCAGCATCAGG
>NW_006399916.1:3900050-3913998 GCF_000299155.1 Elephantulus edwardii
AAGGCCCTCTATGAGGTGGATTGATTCAGTGACTGGAATAATCGGGATGGGAGTGTCGGAGACAGTGCGATTGGCACGGGACAGAGCAGAGTTTAGGGCTGCTGTACATAGGGTCACTATGAGTCGCAAGCGATTCGATGGCACACAACAACAACAACAACAACTCAAGTATGAATCCAGAGATGCTAGGACAATCAGACACACAATTCTTTCTACTCTTCTCACCACTGTTATCAGACAGGAACTCGGCAAAAGACTTAAAACTTAATGACAAAAGGAGGCTTTGTCCGACATATTTTGGACATTTTGAAAGGAAGGACTGGTCCTTGGAGTCAGATATCATGCTTGGAAGGGTGGAGGGACAGAGAAATAGAGGAAGACCATCAATGAGATGGATGGATTCAGTGACTGGAGTAATGGGGGTAGGTGTGTCAGAGACAGTAAAGTTGGCACAGGATAGAGCAGGGTTCAGGACTATTGTACATAGGGTCACTACGCATAACAAGCGACTCAACAGCACATAATAACAACATAAAGAAAAAAAACCCTCTTGACTCTTGTTTTCTCATAGTACATCCCTTTTCATGCTTCATTCACAATCCTTTATTTCTTGAGGAACAGCGACCAAGCCTGAGTGTCAGAGGTTTTTACAACATGCATATGATAAATTCCTGAATGGGAGGGGTGGGCACATTAGCCTATCTGACGGGGTCAATAACCCACAATAAATCCCTGTGACTACATCAGAAGGAGAATTTCTCACATGATGAATTGTGAAACTCCTGTGATAGCTATTAAGGCGTCTCTCAATCTGGCCACACCTCTAAGGGCAAAGGCTCTGGTACCCAGCCTGCCACACTGACCAAATGATTTGTAAATAAATCTAAAGTGAACAGAACAAAGAGCAAGCACGTCTGCATAAAGCACAAACGCCAACCCAACTTTACATCACAAATACGGAGCCCATGTGCTACAGAACTGAACCGCCACATCCACACAGGTGGAAGGAGAGGACAAAACAAGGTGCCATTTTAGGGGTAACAAGGAGCTCTTCAGGGAGAGGTACTGCCAACCCAAAGGCACATGGTTCAAATCCACCAGCTCAAGTCTATTAGAGAACAGGCTCCACTGTATTAGAGATGGGGAGGATGGCACAAAATAGGGCAAGGTGCAGGCCCGCTGTTCACTCAGCAGCACCTAACAACAACAATTATTACCTATAGTAGTAATTACTAAGTATAACAGTAACTATAATTAATAACTGTTACACATTAGTTCTGACTTGACAGTAGACAACAATAATTATAATTACTCTCCTTTTCAAAGTTCAAATGTGTCTAAAAGGCTAGAATTGCAGAACCTTGCTCCACATGGACCAGACCTTACTGGAAGCAGGTACATCTGACCTAAACATGTAACAAGAGGGCATGGCTGAAAATGACACACAGTCTCACAAGCAAATACGCAGGGGTCATTTTAAATGATGGAGAAAATAACTAATAAGACAAGAAAATGCTCCCAGTATATTGTTAACACGTTGTCGCACACTTTTAAACTGATGACCGTGCTTAGAAACACATTTTGACGTCATTTGCGGCAACATGTTAAAAAATATGTTGCTTTAATATGAAAAAAAAAGTCAACTGTATTTTAAAATCAATTTAAAGAAGGTTAAGCTCAGAGCATGAAAACAGCCTCGTTCACTCTGCCAAGTAGGTCCCTGGTGCTGCCCACTGGGTTTCTGAGACTGTTTTAATGGGAGGAGGCTGCACCATCTTTGCCCTTCAGTGTCGCTGGCAGCTTCCCAAGAGCTAGACAGGCTTTGGGCTAACAGCGTAAGGTTTTATAGACTGTAACTGTAAGAATCAAACCTCAAAAAAAAAAAAAAAAAGAATCAAACCTCAGCTTATGCTAAAGTGCAGCTACCTCTGCCCCTCCTCCTTCAGACCGAGTGCACTGCTCCCCCTCCTTCCCCCTCCTTCTGCCCGCGTGGCTACCTTATCTCATATTGGAGCAAAATGTTCTTCTTTGTAAAGGCATAGAAAAAAACTTCCCCACATTCCTGTACCTAAAGGTAACTACTCACCAATCACACCCCAACAAGTCTCCAGGCTACCCCCCTGCGCAATGGTCAACAATCGAATGCAAGCCATTATACCAGCTGCTCTAAATAGCCAACCATAGCTCAATTAGTTAGACAAAAAATTTAAAAAGGTATAAAAGGAAAAGCTGGCTTTGTCTCGGGGCTCTCACATGGATGCTGCTGTTTCAGTCCATGAAGGTCCCAGTTCGAATTTGGAATAAACTTTGCTAATTTGGCTAATTGGCTCAGTGATCTTTTTGGGGACTCGCTCCGTTACAGTAACACCAGAGCAAAACAGCTTAGCGGTGGTCTATTTCACCCCCTCCACCCAAACTAAACATGTTCTCTGTAACTCCTTGAAAGCTCAATGACTCAAACATTATTAAACCCTTGTGTTCTCCACCACAAAGATTTAATAGTCAGAGTAACCAGCACAAAAAGAAAAAGCCCCGCCCGGAGCACTTTTCTCTGCACCTGGGCGTAGCATAAGAGCTTCTCCGTGGCCTCCGGGTCTTTATTCCAGATGAGATCTTCACAGAGCTGCAGGAGCTCCTGGTGGATGTCGTCATACACAGGGAGGTTGCCAGCATTCACTATGCCCATATCCATGCCAAACTAAGGGAGGGAGAGAGAGAGACATCTGGTCACACCCTAAGCCAGGGGTCAGCAGGTAGGCTGTATGAAAAAGACAGGCAGAAAAGATTTTAAGTCATACAGTGTACAAATATTCTGCACTCACACACTATATACAGTAAGGCCCTAGTTACCACCTACCATCATATGGCTTACGGACAATGTGTATTCATCCTTTAATGTTAGGAAATGTCATGAATATTTATTTGCCCTCACTTTGAAGCACTAGAGGAGACTGTCCAGCTTTCTCCAGCCCTCCCCACGCTCACATGCATCTGAGGTGAATGAAAATAATATGGGCTCAGTCACATCTAAGTCCTCCAACTGACATATTTGCTTTTTGGTATTTTAAGGCGGCCTTCTGCAGTAGATCTGCCTACTGCAACATGTCTTTTGAGCTCCTATTGCTTCCATGGGTGTTGACTGTGGATCATGATGCTGCCTACTGGCCCAGTGGTGAGGTATTTATTTACTGCCCAATTTATTTTTATTGGTTTGCATATATCATTTGTATAAATCATGTTTTGTACATGTACTCCGTGTTTTATACAATCGCTATATATGTTGTGTTTCATTCATGTACCTTTTGTTTTATGGCCTGTTTGCTTGATGTTGAGTTGTAATCCATACTGAAAGTTTTAGTCTTGGATCTCCTTCAGCAAGTGCTTCAAGTCATTTTCACTTTCAGCAAATAAAGCTGTGCCACAGGCCTATACATGGCTGCTGATGAGTCCTCCTCCAACCCTGATGCCACCAAGTTCTTCATACAGTCTAGCTTCTTGGAATTTTGTTGCTCTTCATACAGATTAAATGGACATAGAGAAAGGATACAACCCTGATGCACATTTCTTTTCCAAACAAATTCTCCACCATGCAGCTTTTGCTAACTTTCAAACACTTGTAGTGACCCTAGAGGACAGAGAAGAATTGTCCTATGGACTTTCTGAGGCTGCAAATCCTTAAAGACACAGACTGACTCATCTTCCTCTGGCAGAGCAGCTGGAGGATGTGAACACGCTACCTTTTGCCTGGTAGCCCAATGCCTGGCCCACAGCACCACTAGGGCTCCTTTTTCTTGCATTAAAGTAAGGCTGCTGCTAGGTGGGACAAACAAGTTCATCCTGGAGAGTGTTAAACCAGGCTGCTCCTCGGAGGCAAGGATTCTGAAGTTTCATCTGACATACTTTGGACATATTGCAAGGAGGGACCCGTCTTTGGAGAAGGATATCATGCTTGGGAGGGTAGAGGGAGCACAGGAGAGGAAGACCCTCAGTGAAATGGCTTGCTTCCGTCACTCAGTTACTGGGTATAGGCGTGTCGGAGACAGTGATATTGGCAAGCGATAGAGCAGGGTTTAGGGCTGTTGTACTTAGTAGGGTCGCTATGAGTCACAAACGATTCAATAGTACATAACAACAAGAAGTAAGAACTGTAAGCAGGTCTCCTGACTCACTGAATGATTTACCTAGGAACAAGGCTCGTATATGTAAACAAAAAACAAACAAAAACGGTTGCTAGTGAACCTATTTTGTTTCATGGAGACCCAAAAGGCTGGAGCAGAACTGCCCCACAGGGCCCCCAAAGCTGCAATCAAATAGAAGCAGGCTGCCACATCTTTCTCCCACAGAGATGCTGACAGGGTGAACTGGAGACCCTCTAGTCAGCAGCCAGGTGCTTTACCCACCACACCATCAAGAAAACGTTCTCTCTGAAAATTGGAAGCAGGCCATCTTAGCCAGCCCTTGCCCTAAACCACAGCCCGCTTCCGAAGGACAAACAGGTCTTGCCCATACCTTGATCGCATGGTAAAGGAAAACCCCATGCATCGCTTCTCGAATGGCCTCCATTCCTCGAAAGGAGAAAGACAGGTTGGAAAGGCCTCCGCTTATTTTGGCTCCGGGTAATGTTTCCTGACAAAGAAAATTGTGAAATGTGAAAAGATTTCTCTATTTTACCCAAAGTTACCTCTCTTAAATTTTATGTTTACGTAGACAAGCAAAATGCATATAAGGTGCAATAGTAAAATCATTGTTTTTTCTTCACTAGACATAACCCAAAACTTGACATGTTAAGGCATTACAAGGCACAGGGTCATAGTTTTTCTCCTAGATTTGCATCTCCCTAAGGAAAAATACAATATCTTGCTTTATTTTTGCATATTTCTACAAAAACCATGATAAGGTCTCACACATAAAGAGGGCCCACATAGTATTTGCTAGATCAATCACAGAGAGATTATAGAGCTAAAGACAGGCAGAAGCAGAATGACACTCTGAGCACAACCAATAATACCAAGTATTAACATGCACGTGGGGCAAATGAACCTCTCTTCCACTGCTGGCTGAAGTGAAAACTGGCCAAAACACACAGGGAGAGAGTCTGTCATCGCATTCTCCTAGGATTCAGCATGTCCATTCCAGAATCCATACTGTAGAGAGACTTGTGCACACATGCCCGAGACACACACACAGGCACACTCACAGGAGAGCTGTCCATAAAAGCCTCCACTGCACACTACCCAGGTGCCTATCAGCAGAGAAGCAGTTCCAGGACAACATATCGTAACAAAAATAAACTAAAGCAATCAGGTTGAGTAAGAAAAGTTCACATGCAGGCAAAACTAAATGTTGTTTGGATACACACATGGAAGTCATAAACTTTAAAAAGAGAAACAACCAAGAACATCATAAACCTCAGGATGACAGCCACTTCATAAAGTTCAGGATGAGGGTACAGTGAGAAGGGGGGAAGGCAGAGGGGCACAAGCCACGTTCTATGTTGGGATAATGAAGTGTTTCAGAATTATTTATTAAAGTATGTTTTCTGTGTTCCCAGAGCGTGTGTTATATTCCACAATTTAAAGTGTGGTGCTGGAGAAGAGTCTCGAACATACCATGGACTGCTAAGAAAAAAAAAACACATGACTGTCATGGAGAAGGTGAAACCAAGTTTCAGAGGCTAGGATTTTGAAGCTCTGTCTCACCTACTCTGGGCACATGGCCAGGAGGGACCAGTCCTTCTAAAAGAACATCAGGCTCGGAAGGGTGGAGGGACAGCACAGAAGAGGAAGACCTGAGTGAGATGGACTGATATAGTAACTAGGGCAAAGGGGGTAGGTGTATAGGAGTCAGTCAGACTGGCTCAGGACAGGGCAGAGTTCAGAAACAGTTGTACATAGGGTAACTAGGAGTTGCAGATGACTCGACGGCACATAACAACAACAACAACAACAACAAAGTAAAGTGACATAAACAAATAAAAGCCATTAAATTTCAGAAGAAAAAAAAATTACTACCTAATTGTGAAAATGTCAACATTACCCACTCATGAATAAATACATAGCTCCAACTGTTCACTGAAACAACAAAATAAATTTGGGCTAAGTGTTGGGCAGAAGCAGGGAGATACCCAAACCTACTTTGATGGCTTTTGTTGCCTGGATAAAATTAACAGCATACAAATTGTGTTCTTCCATTCCAGTACCGATGGTGAGGATGTTGGGGTCAAAGATGATGTCACATGGATTAAAGGCCAGCTTGTTCACAAGTAGATGGTAGGCCCGGGTGCACACTTTAATTTTGGTGTCTATTTCAGTTGCCTGGGTAAAAGTGCAAAAGACGTTGCTTAACACAAAAATGAAGTGTTACTCCAAAGCAGAAGCACTCTTCACTTGTCAAAAGCACTCACACATCAATATTTGGATGTCACGAAAACATAAATGCCAAACAGTCTCTCAAGATTTAGCAAGTGATCTCAGAAGAGGAATTAGCTTAAAGATGCCACTGTATTTTCATCAGCACAACAGTTAAATTGCCTCTGTAAAAATCAAAGCTTATATTCACACACATACAATTTATTAATAAGTTTCAAAAATACATGTGATAAAAATTCAAACACTAAAAATGAACAGAATGAAAAAAATAAATGTTACTCTTTCTTTTGACCTGCGGTTTTCTCACCCATCACTCTGAGTCAGGAAATGATCCTGTTTTCATGTGTGTGTGTCTGAATATATTCTGCACTAATATTTCTTGTATAGTCTTCACTACTATATACATGTACACTATAGATACATACATTTATGCTATGAATAATACTGTTACATATCATCCAATCAAAAAACCACTCACAGCTGATTGTCCAGAGGCAGCAGATAGTATGGGTATGGGAGGAGGTTGCCTGTCTTTCCACCTGCTACTTCCCACTATCCTCCGGATAAGAGCCACCTCTCCCAATCCATTCTCTCTCACTTATCTTCTCACCTAATGTCCCTTCTGCCACACCAGCCCTCTGACATTCCCCAAAACAAGGCTCATCTTCCCAGATTTTACACCCACCTCAACCGCTGCTGGAAGCTACAGCCCAGCTCTGTCCTGCAGCTCTGTCCTGAGTATCACTGGGGTCTACACCCAAATGCCACCCTTTCAGGGAAGCCTCATAGCCTTGCAAGGCCAGTCCCCTTCCACCCTACTAGCCCCCCCATTCTCCAATTGCCTTCTATTCTTTAGTCTTCTTAGTAGCATTTTCCCCCCTCTAAAGTTAGTTGACAACCTGTTTAGTTTTTTATTATTTACTTTCTTATGTATTTTCATCTTCCAGAAGTAGAATGTCAACCATAGTATTTCCTCACTTCCTAAGCAATGTCTGTGGTAGAGCACAAGCCCAGTTATCTGAATGGCTGGATAAATGAACAAATACAACCTCAACTAAGGCATTTCGGACCTTGAAGTTAGAAACTGGCTTCCTATCAGATTAACAATTTCGGTATACAATGGACTCATCAAATGACATTCTGAATAATTTCAGGCTTTATGAAAAATCAATAGACTTTGAAAAGGTAAATACTTGTTATCACATATAATTCTGACAAAGAATTCTCAATAAATAAAAAACATTCTTGAAACATGGCCAGCACCCCTGAAATAAGTGAAATAACCTTTCTTGGGAATGGGAACAAATATAGACCTCTTCCAACCAGCTGGCCAGACAGCTGTCCTCCAAGCCCCCTGGCAAAGACTGGTGAGTGCACCCAGGGCTGCATCTGTTAGTTTAAACAAATAAATTGGCATCCCATAGATTCTTGGGGCCTTATTTTTTGCCAGTCCCTTCAATGCAGTTTCCACTTCTGCCCTCATTACCATTGGCTCCTGTTCATATAGTACTTCCTGAAATTTTTCAATGCTAGTCAATTCTTTTTAGTACAGTGACTCTGTGTATTCCTTCCATCTTTTTTTTTTATGCTTCCTGGGTCATTCAACATATTGCCCATAGCAACTGTCAATATTATGACTCAAGGCTTGAATTATTTTTCAGTTCCCTCGGTCTGAGAAATGCAGAGTTCTTCTTTATTCTCCAATTCCAGCTCTCTGCACATTCTATTATAATATTTTGCTTTGTCTTCTCAAGCTTCCCATTGAAATCTTCTGTTCAGCGCTTTTATTTCAGCATCTTTCCCCTCTGTTTTGGCTTCTCAACTCTCTAATGCATTTTTTTAATTATTATTAAATTTTATTAGTTTTAATGAACATTTACAGAGATTCTGGGTTTTCATTCATTCATTGTTGCACTGTTTTCTCTACCCTCCTCCCCAGTTCGTTCTTCTTCCCCCATGTCTGTTTTAATTGTCTAATTGCCACAGTGCTTGTCAAAGCCAGTTCTGATTAATCTCCTTTGTCAGTGTGCCCTTTGCCATTCCCTATCACTCCTCCCTGAGAGAGACTTCACCCTGATTCATAAGGAAAAGGGGATGGCATATTCTCTTAGCTACTTCCTGCTGAAAAGGGACGCTGTGGGTTTCAGGGTGAAGATCTTCTCTCACTACTCTAAAGGGCCCCTTTGGCAGTAGGAAACACATAGACTATTATGGAGATTGATTTTGGAATTTAGATGCACTGTTATTAATTGTGCTTAGCCATACATGTTCATATCCTTGAAGATGTATCATGGAGGTGTTGCAACCTAGAAGACACAAATTTAACTGACAAGTTAAAAGTACATGAGTCAAAAATTAACAAGCAATAATATTCCGAGTAGAGGTTCTAGTAGTGGCACAAATCAAGTTACAGAGGGAAGGTGGTTCTTACAATAAAAGGCCTATAGGCTAGCACTTTGTCTATTATAGTGTACAGGTTAGGAACCACAAGATGTAGAGGTTCAGCTATGTCATTTATGCTTCTTAAGTCCTGGAGCAAATTCCATCTACCACTGGGCTGTTTTACAACTCGGAAGTTCACATGCAAGGTAGAGGTGAAGTAAGGAACTGCTTATGAGGTTTTCCGTCCATTCCAACAACTAAGACATAGTAAGAAGAGCTGGGACCTGAGAAGGCTTTTAGGACCAATTAGTAGACTCTGTGTCCAGGAGAAAATGAATATACTTACCAGTAATGTTAATGCTCATCCATGGCTCTTCTGGGAGGATCTAAATTGTTGAAGCTCTAATGCATTTTTAGAGTCTCCTCAGACATCAGCTTTGTTTTTTTCTTTCTCTTTTGTCTTCAAAAGTATTTTTTTTCTCTCTCCATGGATGATATCCTTGATGTCAACTCATCTAGTCTTCAATCACTGGTGTTCAAACCTATTCTTAAGATGATTTTGAAATTCAGATAGAATAGATTTAAAACCATAATTTGGTTCTCGTTTTCATTTTCTTCAGCCTCTATTAGAACCTGCACATAAGTTACTGATGTTCTGACACTCAGTCCACCCCTGGCTCATTTTGACTGTCAATGCTGAGCTTCTCTAACAATTCCTCCCACAGATATATAGTCATTCTGATTCCTATGCAGTCCAACAGGTGAGGTCCAAGTGCAAAGTCGTTGTTTGCATTTTTTATAAAAGGTATTTGCAATGAATAAATCACAAAATTTGATCATTCTATTTTCCAGCCTCATTTTTTAAACCAAATTATAATTTTCTACATAGTTCTAGTTTTCAGTCTTTCCTATCTCTGGTTTGAATTATGCCTAAATATTTCATCTACTGTATATTTCATGGCTACTGTAAATGGAATTGCTTTCAGTTAATTTTTGTAGGTTGATCTTATTATACTCTGTCACTATGATAAACTAGTCAATTAGACTCACTCATTCTCCTGCTCAGTTCTCTAGGATTTTCTACTTATAAGGTCATATTATATGCAAATCAGAAAGTTTCACTTCCTCTTTGTCAATGTAGATGTATTTTATTCCCTTTCCTGCCTTACTGCTCAGGCTAGGACTTCCACTATGAAATCAACACTGGATGCTATTGTTGCTACTGAGTATTGTCGAGTGGTAAGTGGCTCACAGCTGACCCTCCAGTGGTTTTCAGAGGTTGTAAATTACCCAAGAGGAGATTTCCATCTTTCTCCCACAGAGTAGCTGGTGGATTCAAATCCTTTAACTTTGGGTGGGCAATGAAGTAAAAGTGGTTATAAAAGGCAACCTTGTCTGATTCCTATAATTAAGTGGAATGATGCTTTTAAATATGTTGAGAAATATTCCTTATATACCAATTTTATTGGGTGTTTTTATCAGGAATGAGTGTTGAATTTCTCCAAATGCCTTTTCTGTACAAGCTAAATGATCATATGGCTCTTTTTCTTTATTTATGTAGTGGATTGTTTTTCTGTTGTTGACCCAACCTTGCATTCCTGGTGGGAATCCTATTTGATCACAATGAATGATTTTCTTCCACATGATGTTGGATTCTTTAGGTAGCATTTTGTTGATAATAATTTCATCGATGTTCATGAGGGATAATGGTCTATGATCTTCTTTCTAAGTGGTGTATTTGCCTTTACCTTTGGTGTAGAGCTGTGCCTTTCTTCACTGACGAAAACGACTGCATAGAATTAGTAAAATTCACTGGACAGCGCTTTGGCCAGAGCACTTTTGATTGAGAGCATTCTTATGACTTGTTCAATTTATTCTTTGATGATGGATCTGTTCAAATGTTCTACCGCTGACAGTGTAGATAGGCAATGGGTTTTTAAATGTGTGTCCATTTTCTCTAGGTCTCCCAATGTGCTGACTCAAATCCTCCTGTGGCCTTCCAAATGCTCACAGCCATTGAGAGGCCCCTGTGAATGTCTCTGTAAACCTCATGAGCTACAATCACCTGTGACCATTTGTGCATAGGCCTATGGTGAAAATAAAAACTAAACCACAAAGTCTATCACACCCAATTAGTAGTGAAGTGAGGCTGGATACAACGTTTCAAAAGAAAAACTTAACAATGTATATCAAAATTCTGAACATGTCCACTTGAACCTTACAATCTCATCTACAGGAATCCATGATAAGAAAATAATTCTATAAGGGATACGAAGAGGAGTATGGCATCAGGATTGGAGGCAGACTCATCAATAACCTGAATTATGCAGATGACACAGCCTTGCTTACTGAAAGTCAGGAGGATTTGAAGCACCTGCTACAGAAGATCAAGGAATACAGCCTTCAGTATGGATTACATCTCAATGTCAGGAAAACAAAGATTCTTACCACTGGACTGATAGACAACATCATGATGAATGGAAAGAAGACTGAAACTGTCAATGGCTTCATCTTGTTTGGATCCATAATTAACACCCTTGGTATCAGCAGTCAGGAGATAAGGGGATACACTGCACTGGAAAAATCTGCAGTTAGGGACCTCTCCAAATTACTGAAGAGTAATTATGTCAGTTTGAGGACTAAGGTGTGTCTGATTCAGGCCATGGTCTTTCTGATTACTTCCTATGCATCTGAGAGCTGGATAGTGAATAAGGATGACAAAGAACTGACGCCTTTCAGCTGTGGTGTCGGAAAGAAGCACTGAACATTCCACAGACGGCCAAGAGAACAAACAGATATGACTTGGAGAGGGTACAGCTGGAGTGTTCTTTGGAGGCAAGAATGATGAGGCTTTGCCTCACATACTTTGGGCAGGTTGCTAGGAGGGGCTATTCCTTAGAAAGGGACATGATGGTAGGAAGGGTAGAGGGTCAGTGAAGGAAAGGAAGACCTTCAACTAGGTGGACTGACAAAGTGACTGCTACAATGGGCTCTTGTGTGTCAGGAAGTGTGAAAATGGCACAGGATAGAACAGAGTTCAGATCTTTTGTTAAAAGTTGTTTCTGTGAGTTGTACTCAACTGGACAGCACCTAACAACAACAACAACTAGAGTATTCATAGAACATTATTCATGTCACTGAAAAAATAACAATCAAAATTTGATAAGAGACTAAGAATCCAATTTTACTGAAATGTTACAAAACCATTAATATAGGATTAAAAAAATCTGTTATTTCCTAAAGTGAAAAGATGCATTCTATCCAATAATGGAAAAAGAATTAAAGAATACCAGTGTACTCTCAAGTTCATACAAATGTAATCTCAATTATGGGAAAAAATTTCCATTGTTTCATGTTGAAAATAAAAATGCATGTTATATACAGAAACAATAAAGATTTTGTTTAAAATAACTTCATACTAATTACACAGAAATGTAAAGGTATACTAGTTCCATCATTTCTTAATTATATGCTAAATCAGAAGTGAATTATGTCACCATCAAAGACCATTCTTTGCTTTCTTAATCTGTTTAAGCAGATGTATATCTATCCATATAAATTCTTTTCATCTAAAAAACCTGTGTCATTTTTCACTTTTTAACATATTCAATACAGGCTACTATCACCTTATTAAAAATGATATACCAATTTCCATTAAGAGACATTTAGAGACTTTTCAACATTTTTGCTAACACAATGTAAAGCGAACATACACCCTTGCATTCACAACCTACTATCAGATTCCCAAGAGAGGCTTAATTGTAATGAATTTTCAAAAAATTGTTTTAAGTTAAAATATTAGACAGATTCAAAGCAATTGTTTTGCATGAGGCATAAAACACACTAGAACAAGGATTACCAGTCTTCCACCCCCAGGAGAACTAACACTATCTGTGATACTTGTTACAATCCTTTTCCTGATCAGATGCCAGAAGAGACATTATGAGAGCTCTATTAATCTTTTCCATGTTATTTCCTGTATGAGAAAAGAAATAAATACCTTAATTATTGTTCTATTTGGGATGGTTTCAATCATTATGAGATGTAGTACCTTTCCTAGCTCACTAGGGAGCGCTGGTGGCCTCACGGGTAGGTAGCTGTGCTGCCAACTCAACGGCAAGCTCCTCCCTTGTCATTTCCTGCCTCTGAAAACCTGCTGGAGGGTCAGCTGGGAGTTGTTTCCAGCTCAATGGCACCTAACAACAACAGCAGAAGCCATGTTTACTGGCCATTTGTGGCCTAGTGGCAAGGAGCTGTGCAGTAGTCCCAAAGGTACATTGGTTCAAGGCCACCAGCTAGGAGAAAGATGGGCAGTCTCTTCCTGTGTGAGTAACTGCCTCTGAAAACCCACTGCAGAATCAGCTGTGGTTTGATTCTGACTGTATGTTACACAACAAGTTACTTATTAACATCCTTTTTCCAATCTTCAATTGAGTTTGGGCATTTTGCTTTCTGACTCACATGTAAGAAAAACGGATCTCCTTCATGTCCCAAATCCAATCACATCTTGTATACACAGACACTTGCCTCTCATCATTTCTGTTTTCTTTCTAGTTTCTGGTGGGCAAGACCTACATCTCAAGTTTGGATGAGTATTTCCTGATACATTGTAGAAGTGTTTTAAAATGGAATCTCTTTTCAGATCTTGAATAGATGCCAGACAATAGAGAAGCGACTCGCAGATCTTGAATAGATGCCAGACAATAGAGAAGCGACACGGCAAAAGCTTCTGACACATCCACAGGTACAAAAGCCCCAAGGCGGAGCCAAAATCGGTCTATACAGGAGTTCTACAGGACACATCACCTTCCCTTCATAGTACAACTAAACTTAAGAGACACTGGTCACAGCATAAAAAATTGTCAGCAGTTGACGTGTTTGGAATCACAGAAGTCAAGAAAGCTTCAGATACAAGCTGTCAGGTCATGGGCTGGACAATGGAAGATAAATTCTGAAGGGATTTGGTAGAAGTGAAGGGGTATCCTGGTGGAGGGTGGAGCTGGGAAATAAGTGGGTCAAAGCACTGGGCAAAGGGGCTGGGACAACACTGTAACTAATGGTTAACTCCACAATGAGAGATTTATCTTTCACTGCTCCACAAATTGCTTGTCAGTCAGATATTCATCTAAATCTAAACATTCAGATTAAGACAAACTAGGAAGAAGGATTGGCCATCCACTTCTAAAATAGCAGGCCTC
>NW_006399916.1:3916933-3923664 GCF_000299155.1 Elephantulus edwardii
ATTGATTCAGTGACTGGGGTAATCAGGATGGGTGTGTCAGAGGCAGTGCAACTGGCACAGGATAGAGCAGGGTTTAGGGCTGTTATACACAGGGTCGCTATGAGTCACAAACAACTCGACGACACATAACAACAACAACAATATATGGTGAGAAGTGGGGCTCTAACTTTATTTCCTTCCAAATAGCCAATGATCCCGATAGTATTTACTGAATAAGTCCACCTTGCTCTACTGCGATGAAGATCTTATTACATACTTCGTTCAGTTCGCAAAGCCACACAATCACAACAGAGTGATGGCAAACAAGTGAACATTACACGGAGTCACCCACCTGGCCTTCCTCATCGAAAGCCATCACCACCACCGCCGCTCCAAACTGCTGAATCCTTCTGGCCTTTTCCAGGAAGGCACCTTCCCCCTCCTTCAGGCTGATGCTGTTGACGATGCACTTCCCTTGGCAGCACTTCAGGCCAGCTTCTAGCACAGCGAAATTTGAAGAATCGATGCACAAGGGCACCTGGGACCAAAAGGGCCAGAAAAATGACAAGAAGCCACAAATGTCTTCCCAGGAGCCCCCCCGACTGTTTCTTCTTTAGGAAACAAACAGTAGTGTGACCAAGACAGGGTGTACACACTTGTTCTCACAGCCTGCCAGGTAATAGGCTGTGACCCACGAGCAGCTCATGAGAGAGGATGTTGCAGTGTGCTTCCACAAATGTGCACAGCCCCAGACACACCCCAGGCAGATCTACTCTGTGCAGGCTGGTCTGTCTGTTCTATTAGGCACGTTATCAGACATTCCACAAATGGTGTTTTTCTTAAGGCCAAAAACTGACAGGAGTCCAACATACTAGGAGTTGCTGCCATCTGATCAGCAGTCTCATGCCTGGGTGGGGAATTTACATCTCAAATATCACAGATAAACATCAAAACAGCATTAACAGGTCACTGGTTTCAGTAAAAGTTTACCCTTGCAGCTGCCTAAATCCCAAGGCAAATCCCTTCAACAGGATTCAAATGTATCTGATCTGAACCTGGATTAATGTCACGCCTTTAAGAACAGGCCTCTAGCCACATTTTATGAGTTCAATCCTCCCTTTAGAAAGCCTTACTTCATAGCTTAGAAAGATGTGAGTTTTTAATATCAGAAAGAAAAGTAGATCAATATTGAGTAAAGGACAAAAATCAAAGCATGCAGGAGAGAAAATGTTGCTTTTAATAACCCTGCATCTAAGCCCCAATTCCAGGAAAGAAGAAAGCAAGTACTTAACAGAAAGCTGAGCCTGGCTCAGAAGAATGGAGAATTACATGGCTGGCTGGGTCCCTCAATACCTACGTGCCTACCACAGTTTAGGCTCCACGACAGATACGGGAGACAATGATAGGAGAAATAGAGGCTTGGCTTTCCTGTGTTAGGTGATAAATGATCAAACAAGGAATGATATGAAGTGTGGTAAGTGCTGGATAAAAGGTGAACTCAAGCTCTGCTGGCATAGTGATAAGGAGTTGTGCTGCCAACCCAAAGATTCTATGTTCCAATCCACCAGCTGCTTCGCAGAAGAAAATGAGCAATCAACTCCTGTTCCATTTACTGCCTCTGAAAACCCACTGGGGGGTCAGCCAAGAGTTGGTTCCAACTCGGTGGTACATAACAACAAACAGCATTGCTGTTGAGTCAGAACTGACTCACAGGTGGCTGTCCAGTGGACATTTAGAGGCCATAAATTGCACGGGAGCAACTGCTGGGTTAGAATTATCTGAGAGACCTTTGGGTTAGGAGCACAATTTTCGACAGACTAGGCCACGAGCGCTCCCTGATCTACTTAAAAAATCAGTGAAAGATGGATTGATTACAACAGTCCAACCTGCAAGTGCTCACAGTGATGGCAGATGATCAGGCAGTGTTTCATCAATGGTGTGTGCAGTCACCGAGGACGCACTACGGCTATCACTGCTGATGGCAGATGGAGCCTAGCTAAAAGCAGAGAACACCAGCAGGACATCTATTTGTGCTTTATTGATTATGCAAAGGCATTGGACTGTGTGGATCAGAACAAAGTACTGCTAAGATTAGAAATGGGAATCCCAGAGCACTTAATTGTGCTTATATGAAATCTATACCTAGACCAAGAAGCTATCCTCTGAATGGAACAAGGGAACACAGCACGGTTTAAAATTAAGAATGGTGTATGTCAGGGTTGTATCTCCATACCTATTTTATCTGTATGCTGAGCAAATAATTCATGATGCCAGACTATATGAAGGAGGAGGTGGTAATGAGGAGAACCTGCAGTGCTTACTGCAGAAGGTCAAATACTGCAGCTTTCAATACAGATTATATCTCAACACCAAGAAAACAAAGGTCCTTACCACTGTGCCCATAAGTAACATCAAAATATATGGCAAAAGGATTCAAACAGTCCATGATTTCTTCTTCAATCCTCAATCAACACACCTGGTACCAGAATTCAGGAGATCAGGAGACATACTGCATTGGAAAAATCTACTGTTGGAGAATTCTCCAAAATACTTAAGAGCAATGATGTCAGACTGAAGACTAAAGTGTACCTGATTCAAGTCATGGTCTTTTCAGTTACTTGCTATGCCTCTGAGACCTGGACAATGACAATGGATGACAGAAGAATTGATGCCTTTGAGTTTTCTGATGCTGGAAGAGAGTGAATACCCTAAAGACTGCCAAAAGAACAAACAGGTATGTCTTGGAAAAGGTATGCCAGAGTGCTCTTTGGAGGCAAGGCTGGCAAAACTTCATCTCACATACTTTGGACATGTAGCTAGGTGAGGCTATTCATTGGAGGACATCATGCTTGGAAAGGTGGAAGGTTGGGAAAAGAGAGGAACACTGAGATGGCCTGACACAGGGACCACAGCAATGGGCTCAAGTGTGTCAGAGAAGATGATGATGGCACAGGATGGAAGAGGGTTCAGATCTGTTGCTCATAGGGTTGCTATGAGTTGTACTCAACTCAACAGCACCTAAAAACAACAACATACAATAGAAATGTCATGCTTGGAAAGGTGGGGGGCTGGCGAAAGAGAGGAAGACCCTCAACCAGGTAGACTGACACTATGAATGCAGCCATGGGCTTGAAGGTGTTGGAGATTGTGAGGATGGCACAGGACAGGCCCAGGTTCAGGCCTGTTGTTTACTGGGTCACTATGAGTTGTGCTCAACTCGACGGCCCCTAACAACGCCCAGTGTAGAGATACAGGGCATGGGAGTTAGAGTTTAGGGGAAGCGTCCCAGGGCAAGAGGCATTTCAATTGATAACTGAAGAATGTGGTTAAGCTTTTTTCTGGAGCTTCCCAACTCCTAGGCCTTCAGCCATTCTCCCAAGGAAAATCAAGAAAACAACAAGGAACCTACTGAGCTCTTGATTTTTCTTATCCTGATGGTAATGAGAAATACACTAGGAATAGGATCAAACGCAGTGACAAAGCAGCCCAAAGCTTTAGAGTATGCTGACTTCAGTGCACTAACACTACATTGGGGGCACACATGTACATGTGGTCAGAATCTGACCCCTGCTGAACTCTGCATCCTAATTTCTCAAAATATTTACTTGCAAAGGAGGAATAAGAATCTTTCAGTTTTATGCTTTAGACACAAGTGAAGAATGAGTTAATAGAACTCAGTGTTGACCACACCACTTCCAATCTGAGCAACTGCTAAAAACTAATTAAAAAAAAAATGCAGCTGTACATAAAAAAAATGCAAACATGAGGAAGTGTCTTTAATGAAAGAAAATGTCAAAAATAACATCTCACCACATTATCTCATGCAGGGGAACAAAGTGAGAATTATCATAAAAGTTTCAGTCTTATAACAAATTTTTTAAGTATGTATCCAAAACTTTTAAAAGAGCTATTCAACGCTAAAATGGAAGGCACGCTTGGTGACCTATCTCCCAAAGCTCAGCCCAGGAAACCAGGGAGGGTCATCAGGCTCCTACTCTCAGCGTGCCACTCCCCTGAGCAGACCCGCCATGAGCGGGCAGTCTCCATCAGGGCAGCAGGCAGCAACCACAGATGGCACTGAAATGAACTTACCCTCAAAGGACAAATGTGAAACTGGGTGTAACAACTAGGCTTCACTCTCTTTTGTATTTCTGTCTTAACTGATAATCTAGAGCTGGGGTTTTTTTTCCCTGCAGTGAGGAGCAGTAACTCAGTTCTCCTGGGCACGATGGGATGATGGGGTTAGACCAGGTGAATCCATCCCCCAGGGATGTGAAAACAGGATTCCCAGTCTCCCCAGAAACCAGGGGATGCTCAGTTCTTGTGACCAATCACAGAAGCCCTGGGAGGAGCTAAGCTGAAGTCACATCTCCTTCCCAGGTCTGGGTCATACTGATAAACAAGTTGTCATAGAGTTGAGGGGGACTCACGGCGACCTCATGTTTCAGAGAGAAGCTGCCCTCCAGAAGCTTTCCTGGGCAGGCTCTTTCAGAGGTAGGTCAAAAGGCCTTTCTTCTGAGGAGTCTCTGAGGGGACTCAGATCAATAACCGTGCAGTTAGTAGCAGAAGACTTAAATGTTCACATCACTCAGGCAGCTCCTGATACTGAAATGGCTAGCATTTACCAAAAAACCTGACAATGGGATATCTATGCAAGAAAACAGAAAGCTGGTTTACGAGGTAGCAGATCAGTGAGATTAACTGTCAAATGAATAGCACAGCCAGACAAGTAAATTCCCTCGATGGCCATAAACTGTCCAACCTTTGCAATGTCTGGCTCAGAAGCAATCAGGTTGCAGAATCTGGTCATGGCACTGGGGCCGTCCAGCATGCCGTCGTCCATGTTGATGTCCAGCACCTGGGCTCCCATCTCCACCTGCACTTTGGCTATACTCAGAGCCTCCTGGGGGTGGGGGAAATGGAGAGAAAGGGCATCAGGACAGGGTGACAAGCTGAAGCAGTCCTGCGCTGTCCCCAGAAACAATTTCCTTTGAAATCATACTGAACTAACTCAAGTCTTAAAACAAAAAACAAAAAAAAAGACTGACTGTATTTCAAAGCCATAAGGGTCTAAATCATAATCACGTGTAGACTTTTTACAAACAGAAATGTACATTTTAGAACTTCAGAGTCATTCTGGTCCTTTCCTCACTCTCTGTCTCTTTAACAGTCTATTGACTGTTAGCAAGATTGGCTCGTTTTTTCCAGGAGAACATTCTGAATTCAGTTTTCCCTTACTCTTTGCTCTGATCTCCAAACCTCATACTAAAATCCTCCAGGAGCCTCCTAGCAGGTCCTGGTTCTAGGGTCTCCATCCATCTACACAGCCCAGCCTTTCTGAATCACCATGTCCAACTCATCATTTCACTACTCAGAATCCTGTCTTCTGACCACAGCCTGGCATCCAGGGGTTCCCTGGCCTCCCCCACCTTCTTATCCAGCCATAACTCGCCCTGCCCCTGCTGAAACTTCCACCTGGCCAAGCCTAGGTCTGTAGCGGTTTGCTAACACCACTGCTGGTTCCCTCCCTGTCACACTGCTTAAGACCCAGTACAAGTCCCATTTCCCCCATAAATGTCCTTAGGAAACTAGCCAAAACTCATACAACTCTAGAGTTTGTCAAAATAAATCATGAAAAATGTTCACTGCAAGGACTGTAAACTTCATTCAAGAAAACATGAAAAGAAATATAAGCTGAAATCCATTTCTAGAAGTTTTCATAGTAGGAGGCCTTTGAAATGCTATGGTAAGTATGATATTAATACTTGTATGTGTATGTATACACATATGTACATTTGAATGTCTATCTGTATACATGTTGTTGTTAAGTGCCATGGAGTGAGAAATGACTGACAGTGGACTCTCTGATGGATTTTCCAAGGCTGGAAACCACACAGGATACTGCGTATCTTTCTCTCATAGAGCAGCTGGTAGATTTGAACCACCTGCCATTGGGTTTGCTGGGTGATCCCCTATCCACTATGACGCCGGAGCTCACATATAAATTAGAGCCACCCAAGAGGCAGGCTTAAGGAATAACAGTGTGTCCTTAGGGTACAGTGTAGAGTAAATGCATGCCCCTGCCCCAGTGATTATCTCTGAACTACAAAAAATGACGGCCACGGCACCACTGCCAACTCCATTATCACTTCCTTTCAACCCAGGAGTATACGTTTATTTCTCCAAGTGGGTTGTGAACGTTTTAAGTCCAGTAAGTTGCTATGTATCCCCACTGCCTTGTGAGCAGGGCTGGGCACAATACCCACCCGTGCTCACTGGTCCTTTCTGACTGTGACGGCTCGGACTTTTCAATGTCTTCATGTATAACATTCCACAGCAAGACAGGAACCGAAGAAGATGCTCCACAGTCCTACCCGCTCCTTACTGTGTGACAGAACAAGCCTGGGACCCCCTGGCAAATGCTAACAGGAACACAGGGTGACCCAAGGTCAGACACTGGGAAAGGATCAAAGTTAAAGAAACAAGGAAAAACCTGCTTTTCACTAGCAGCAAAGTGAGAAATACTAAAAAACTAACAAACAGGAAAAAACAAACAAGAAAGTTGTTTCAGTCACATTCCTGTTCTTGAAGGGTTGGCTGTGGGACACGGCAGACTCCATAAAATCAAAGGAAAAGCATACTGGTACAATGACAGACACATAGATCAATGGAATAGAATTGAGAACCCGGAAATCAGCCCATCTATTTATGGGCAATTGATTTTTCACAAAGAGATGAAATCAGTTAGGTGG
>NW_006399916.1:3924929-3954591 GCF_000299155.1 Elephantulus edwardii
AGAAGGGTGCAACAATGAATGAATGGAATTCCAAAATCTCTGTAGATGTTCATTGAAATGAAAAATAAACAAACTAAATTAATTTTTTTAAAAAAAGAGAAAAAAATAAAAGGAAAAGCAAAGGGCTCTGTGGACTGAAAGGAAGAAAACCAGATGGGGTGCACTGGAGGGAGGGGAGAATGCAGGGAACCGAGAGGAGGTGATTCAGCAGAAGCTGAACTCAAGAGTGGAGATCCAACACCTGGCCTGTCTCACTAGCAGGAACCTTGGAGCCTGCCCTCCTCGCCATACTGGCTCAGACGAGTGACTTGTTTACAGCTGCCCAACAAGCCAGATGCAAACAGCTTTCAAAGTGGTTCTTTCCCTTGAGCCTCAGGAATCCCCAAGTTACAGAAAATGAGAACTTACCAAGTTATTCCTACCGGTCCCCTGCCCATCAACGCCCTCTTCCCACTGTTTATACCAGGCAGAGAGGGCGGCATGGATAAGGGCCTGGGTTTGTTAAACTCACCTTCCACCCCATCCTTGCTGTGCAAAAGTACATGAGAATGTCACACCCCTACCTCAAGGGACAATTACAAGAGTAATGAGGCAAAGCATTCTGCACAGCGTCTGGTGTATGGGAAGACTTCAATGAACGAATATACTACTGAATTAGAACAGACCCACAGCAGACCCTCCAGAGGGTTTTCAGAGGCAACAATCACACAGGAGGAGACGGCCCATCTTTCTCCCACTCAGTGAATGGTACATACGACTATTTCCTAGGAGCCCTGGTGGTGCAGTTCGATGCATGCTGGGGTGCTAATCAAAAGGTCAGTAGTTAGAAGTCACTTCTTGGTCCCTGGGGAGAAAGTAGTATCAGAGAAACCCAATGGAGGGTCACCATCGGTCAGAATTGACCCAGTGGGCTTAGGGTTGTTATATTAGTCCCACCTGTTTACTTCTAGCTAAAATATCTACTGATTTACTGTCAGATCCATGCAATCTTAGAACTGAAAAGAAAAGCACACAACAATCTTAAAAAATCAAAGTAGAGGTGGAAAATGCTGTACACACTGAAGAAGGTTCTACAACTATGCCGGGTTCTTGGTGGACCCATGGTTAAATGCTCAGCTATGAGCCTAAAGTTTGTAAAATGGAAGTCAGACAGCACCTCTGTGGGAGAAAGATCTAGCAATCTGCTCCTCCAGAGAATACAGCAAAAACAAACCACAAAACACACATAGGACAGCTCTACTCTGTCACGTGGGGTCACCACGATTGCCATGGACTTGCTGACACCCAAGAACAACTGTGAAGGGACAGGAATCTTCCAGAATTTCCTATTCATAAAGTAGGTTAATGGGAGGACAACTTGTTGCCTAAGCAGAGAGCCAAATGATGGGCTAAGGAGCATGGGCTTCTTCCTGTCGGCTGAGGCCCACCTCACACAGGTGTGAACGGTGGGCACCAGGACGGATGTGCACGGTGGCACTGGGCAGCAGCAGGACAAGGACTGCAAAGAAAATGATCGGGTTCTGCAAACATCACGGGTTCTGATGACAGGAAGAATGAGGAGGACGACACACCTCCACAGACGCTGTGAGTCTGCACAGATGATAAATGGAGATTTTGTTCCTGACTAAAACAAATCTGCTGTAGTACGGTATGTCTAGATGACCTAACTCCTCAATGGTGTAGAAACTTAAAGGGTGCCCAATGTGAAGATCTCATGTTATTGTCGCTTGTGACTCACAGCGAGCCCTAAACCCTGCTCTATCCTTTGCCAACTTTATTGTCTCTGACACACCTATCCTCACTGCACCATTTACTGAATCAATCCATCTCACAGAGGGTCTTCCTCTCCTGTGCTGTCCCTCCACCCTCCCAAAAATGATGTTCCTCTCCAAGGACTGATCTCTCCTTGTGTCATGTCCAAAGTATGTCAGACGAATCTTCAGAGTCCTTTCCTCCAAGGAGCAGCCTGGTTTCACACTTTTCCTAGCAGTCCATGGTATATCCAAGACTCTTCTCCAGCACCACAACTCAAAGGCATCAATTCTCTATCATCCCTAGTGATTGTCCAGCTCTCTGACACATAGTAAGGCATCACAGATACTATTAAAGTCTAGATTCAATTTCTCCACCTTTAACTTCATGTTTGCCTCAGAAGAAACGCTAACTCATGCCTGGGCACCATCCATCCTCAGTTCCTTCAGAGTGACTGAGCTTATAAACACTAGAGCTGAGGGGCTCAAAGGACCTTCTAAAGCATGAGTTGCTGGTTTTTGCTTGCTTATTCTAGCCTACAACTCATGAGTTCGTCAATACCATCAACTACAAGAGAACTGTCAATTTTCTTGGCTTTTCTTACCCTTGAAAGGATTTGTGCAATGCTAAAATGAAGGATATTCTCAAATGTGTAAGCTTAACTCACAATTAAAAGGCATTGCTAAACATGGCCCCCTCCATCTGTTCCCAGGTGCGGAGCTAAAGCTGTGTTTTCTGGGAAATCCCGACACAGCAGCTCCGCTGGCTTGTGCCCACCCCATGATGGCCCCACTTTCCCATTCTCCTCACCCCTCCCCGCGGCGCTGCCAACAGCGCTTGCTGGCTTCGCTGGCCCACGGCTGTCTACCCAAAGGCACTGCAGAGAACACAGGGGCCCTTATCACGATGCTCACTTCATAGTTTCCTGCCATGATGAGTTTAGCAAACTTCCTTGATCCTGCCACGTTACAGCGTTCTCCAATGTTAACAAAGTTGGTATAAGGTCCAATTCTGAAGGGCTCTAGACCTTAAAAGGAAAAGCATTTTGAACAATTTCTGAAGATGCATATGGATGACATGAGACAGAAATGTTTTCCTGAGAACGAACGTGACAACCCAAAATCACTGCCTGTTCCTCAGATGCTCAAACGGTAGTCGAAGGCTTTGGATGCTCTTATCTGTACAACCAGAACTCTAAAAAAAGATACTTTGGGATTTCATTTTGCACGTTTCTCTACAGGACTGAATCCTACCACCTCTGAGATGCAAAGAGAAAATACATTTAATAGTCTATGAGGCATAAACGAGGAAATTCAGACTTAAAACAGGATTGATCTACAGCTTTCCTCTCATATTAGTTACGCCAAAAGGTATTAATTCATTGCATCCCACAGAGTGTTTCTCATCTACCTCATGTCGTTGATGGACAGGGGACGAACCCAGACCAGCTGGCCATATGTGTAAGGCTGAAGAAGGTCAAAGAGAACTAGACTTGAACTTGAGAACAGGTGTTACTGTGGCGGTTCTGATCACAGTGAGCTGACACTCAGCAAGTCACTCAGGATTTCATGAAATCCATGTGCCAGGTAAGTTCCTCATATATTTTAACTTTACTCATTAAATGTAAAATATTAGGCAAGGCAGTCTGGCCATACACAGTCAGGCTTTGAGAAGAGCCAACACTGGGGTCCAGGCTCCACCTGGCTGGTTCCTTCAGCCTCTCCGAGCTTGTAAAAGCACCTACTTCATAAAACTCTTTGAAAACGAAACCAAGCAATAGGGACAAATACAGAACAAGCACCAGCTGTCGGTCATGGCTGATAAGAAAGAAAACAGCTCTGAGCCCTTTGCCAAAGCTTCGGTTTTGGAAGAAACAAAATGAGGGGGAGAAAAATTATAAATATTTTTATTCAACAGTAAATTCTGTAAAATAAACTCTATTACTATTTTAAAATCTTATTCTAATTATAAGGCTAGCCCAGGCCATGTGCTCTAAGACGGAAAAGGTCTCCACTTTCCAAGGTTTCCCTCTCCACTGGCAATATGCCACAGCAGGCTGGCCTTTTCCTTAATGAGACGCTGGGGCTCACAGGAGGCAGAGGGGAGCAAGAACAGCAACATCCAAATGCTGAAGAGATCCCAAGTGACATTCCTAAACCACAGCTCCTGATCTCCCGTGAATGTGAATGATCTAATATAAAAACCACATTTCTCCCAAGTTTGTAATTGGTAATGGAACCATTGAAAAGAGCTTATTTGATGCCACTCTCAAAATCTATTTTAAAAAAAAAATCTATTTAAAAAATCTGAACTTTAAAGCAAGTTGATATAACACATGAAATTTAAACAGAAGAGGGAGGACGTTTCATCCTTACATGAAGAGAATGAATCTGTGTCTAACAAAGCCGTCCACATGGAGACAAGGCCACCTAGACTCCACGTCTCACCGAGGACACCAGCTGAGACCTGCTCCTCCCACCAGGAAAAACTAAGGCATCTTTATTAGGATTCATGTCAAAGACAAAGAAAAACAAATGTCTTCTTGGCACAGGATCATTAAAACTTGGAATAAATATCTTAAATACATCTAATATATGGCTTCTGAAATCATAAAAATCCTGTCTTCATGACTTACCAGATAGCAACATATGCCCATCAAAAACAGTGACTGGTGGAACCCTGGGCTTACAATTTTTCACAACTTCAGCAATTTGCCTAATTGAAAGAAAAAAAAACAAAAACACAACTCTATCCATTAGCACAGCAGAAAATCAATTTCGTTAAAATTTCCAGCTATAAAACTTTCTGTTTAACACAATAATATACATAATTATATACTTGCTTCCAAATGTGCAGTTATAAACATGGCTTCTTGTTTGCTCAGTAATGCAGAAATTACTGTACATACTTTAATTTTATGGTTACCCAGTCTGCTGTGAAATGTATTAATTTTTACACTCACAGATGTGAATTTAAGAGATAAGCAAAGGTTTGCAAAATGCAAACAGCAAACCGGTTCCTCCTTTCCAAAACCCAACAATGCCCTTTACTCTGTCAAAGGGCAATTTCAGATAACATACATGAAATATGTATTTGTTGCTTCTTATCCAACAACACAAAGAGAGGGGTGCAAGACTTCAGGTTGGAGGAAGGAGCAGGAACAGAGAGAGGTCAGCAGTAGGAGAAGTTAAATTCTCTAAGTCCTGCAGTTTTTTCTAAACTAAAAGTAACAAAGAGAAGAGGGAGAGGCATCTGGAACACAGCACTGAATTTTAAAACAAGTGTTCCTAGAAATTGGTTTTGTTTAGTCACTCATATGCTTCCTCAACTATACCAACTTTAATCAATTACTTCTTTGACAAACTAGAAAAATCTAGCTACTAAATATATCAGGGCCAGTAATAACTGCTTGCTTTGTTGCCCCTAAACTAGGGTGATGAATGTCAAAATTTAAAAAGTCTGTGTGTATGTGTGTGTTACTGTTGTTGTTGAGTATTGTCTAGTTGGAACCAACCCTCAGGTAAGTTTACAGAGGCAGTTAATTGAACAGGAGGAGAATGCCCATTTTCTCCCATGGGGCAGCCTAGTGGAGTTAAACTGTATGCCTTCAGGATTGCAGGGCAGCTTCTTACCACTAGAGTTCCCTAAAGCTGCACAGGAAGAGATTGTCCATCTTTCTCCTATCAAGCAGCTAGTAGATTAGAACAGTATACCTTTGTGTTGACAGCACAATTCCATACCCCTAAACCAAGTTGTTACTCATGTGTGTCAATGTAAACATGCATATATATGAATTATTTTTAAAAACCTCTCAAGCCTATTGCCGTTGAGTCAGAGCTGACCCTCCAATGGGTTTTCTGAGGCTGTAAACTGCAGGGAAGGAAACTGCCCATCTTCCTCCCACAGAGCCAGATTCAAACTGGCAGAGGCACGGCCTTTGGATTAGCAGTACAACTCCCTACAGACTACGTCACCAGAGCGCCCACAAAATCTACATATACATGCACACACATGTAAATGCATAAACAGACATTTTAAAATTCATTCTTTTTTAAAGAATTTAAAAGGAGGAAATGATCATAAGAACTGTTTAAAAGGGATATAACGAAGGCTGCATAGTGGAGTGGACTTGGGGGGGAAGGAATTGTATAACAAGGAAAAAATTTCACTTTTACTTTTCAAAGAGAAGAACAAACTGGAGGGGAGGGGTGGGCAGGGAGAAAAGTGCAACAATGAATGAATAGAAATCCAAAATCTCTAAGTTTTCATTAAAATTAATAATAATAACTTTTTTTAAAAAAGAACAAAGACCAGCGGGGATCCAAACATACGCTATATTCACCTAGGAACAGCTTCCAAATATCTTTTAGGAAATATTACTTTAATTACATTTATTAAGAATCTCAGAAGTTAAAGGCAGTAAAATATAGGGCAATTCACTACTCCATTTTTTTACAGATAGAAGAGGGATATAACCAACAGTCACCTAAGGGGAAGAAAAACACCAACCCTCCTCAAATATTGCCTATTCCACTGAATGTCCACCCTCTCACGAGGCACATGATTTCTTCAAACAATGGTGCAAACACATAGATGAAGCCATATGTGCCAGTAAATCAAGGTCACTTCCCTTGACTCCAGTACCCGTGAAATCACTGGGTTTACCTTCCCTGGGAGCATCTACCAGAAGCATGCATCTCTCCTCAAGAAATATGAGCTTCTTCCCCGCGAGCATTAAAACACTATAACTGTATTTTATACACTTGATTTAAAATACTCCATGAAAAAGTTGGAAGGCTAAAAGAAATTATGCAAACTAAATGCTAGGTACATGAAGTTCAATTGTCTAATCTACATTTATTTCAGGGATTTTTCTCAATGCAGTCAAAACATTTCCGAGTGATACTACCTGATGTGATCTGGCGTGGTCCCACAGCATCCACCAACTATATTGACCAGGCCATCCATCGCAAAGTCCTACATTTAAAAACAGGTATTTCAGAGTCTGTCTCAATTCTAAACCCCCATTCAGCAATTCAGCGTGGAAAAGAGCAACTTTTCCTGAATTATTGGGCTCACATGAAGAGAACCGCGATAGACAGCTCACATATGCTCTGCAACTTAGGTTAAAAGCAGAGGATTAGTTCAGAAACTGTGGAGTTCTTTGTACTAATTTAAATATAACCAAAACCAAATGATAAGGATGCCAGAGGAACCGACGCATTTGAGCTGCGGTATTGGAAAAGAGTACTGAATATCCCGTGGACTGCCAAAAGAATAAACAGAATGTGCAGCCAGAGTGCTCCTTGGAGGCAAGGATGGTAAAACTTCGTCTCCCATTCTTCAGGCATGTTGCCAGGAGAAGCTGCTCCCTGGAGAGGAACTTCATGCTTGGCAAGGTGGAGTCAGCAAAACAGAGCAAGACTCCCAATGAGATGGACTGGCACAGTGACTGCAGCAAATGGCTCAAGCGTGCCAGAGATGATGATGGCACAGGATGGGAAAGGGTTCTATGTAATCAACTTGATGGCACCTGACAACAACAAACGTGAAGGGGTAGTTCCACCAATGTCCTACAGGGTCACTATGAGTCACACTCGACTTGATGGCACCTAACTACCACCAATCCAAAACCTACCGCTGCGGACTTGACTCTGACTCACAGTGATGCCCCATCAGTTTCCTACGGATTTTAATGGAAGGAAACAGCCTCACTGCTCTCTCACAGTGCAGCTGGTGGAGTCGAAATGCGAATGTAACCATCCAACAGATAACCCACCTTCCATCTGATCAGATTAGAGAAGTGCTAGTGTAATGTGGAGTAAGGTGCTCTGTTAGCCCAAAGGCTCGAGTCTGTGGACCTTCACACCCAGCATTAGCCCCTTGGGGGAAGGATGGGCAGTCTCCTCCCAATAAATAACCACAGTCTTGGGATCAGATGGGGGATCCCTGGACTCAGAACTGACTCAACAGTGCTGAGTTTGAATCTGATTAGATTTTTCACTTTTCCCTCCTTAAGCTAAGCTAAATGAGTATGTGCTGGCAAACGCAGTATCAAATAATAAATAAAATGAATCCATTTCCAAGTTGGAATATAAATGAAATAAAATTTTTAAATATTAAAAACTCAAGTCTTGGTCACACGACCCACATTCCAAGTGCTCAAGGTTATACGTGGTAGAGGAGCACGCTGAGGGTTCAGGTGAAGAGTGTCACCACAGGCTGGCAAGGAAAAGACAGAGTCACCAAGAAAAAGTCAGGGGACTCAAAGTCGGGGTTTTGAAAAATCACATACCTAAAGCATGCTGAAATCGTTAAGACCTGAGTAAAAAATGTCAGGAAGTCAACTGATAAAAATCCAAGAACGCGGCACAGTAAAATACAGTAAAGATGGGGTGTGAGGAGTTCAGTCTGATGATGTAGATGCAAAGCTGCAGCGGTCCGTGGGCATGAGCAGGTGGCCATGAGCAACATGCAGGACCTGCCGCCAGCACTCTGCGGAGAGGACTCATGAAGAAGGGCGGTCTCAAAGCAGAGCCAGCTCCAGGCACTTCAGGTTGGACCCCATCAGGAATTTCTCAACAGCAGCCAGTGCCAGTAAGAGGAGAGCAGAAAGCTCCACAACAGCCATCACCAGGCAAATTCGAACAGCTCCCCTTTTGTTTGGTTTAAATGCACCAAGGACCCTTTGGGAGTGAATTCTGCATCTAAGTGTCCTAGCCCTGAAAATCCATTCGGTGCCTCTTAAGGCTTCCCTACCTTCAGGTGTGCGGCCATCATGTGAGGAGTCTCATCATAGTCGCCGAAGGTGTTGGGGAGACCTAACAGAGGACGTGACACATCACATTATCAGAAACCACCTCAACGAACAAACTCCATGTCTGCATAGACTTCAGTTTACAAATTAGAAAAAAAATATTAATTTATTATTCTATATTCACTTACTTACAAAACTAAATTTAAAAATGCTCAATATTTATACAGTAAACACAAATGCCATACACAAATTTAAAAAAAAAAAACAACAACCAACAATAAACAATACATACCAAGAAAGGTTTTAAAGAGTTTCTACTATCTGGTGTAGGGGAGCCCTGATGGCCAAGCGTTACAGAGTTGCACTGTCAACCCAAAGGTAGGCAGTTCGAATCTGCCCGCTGCTCTGTCAGAGGATGGGCAGTCTCTTCCCATAAGACTTATGACCTGGAAGGTCAACTAGGTGTCTGTTAATAAAATGATTTAAGATGAAGATGATGATGATATGGGGAAAGAGTTCCTCAAGCACCTTCCTTTCCACACAGGAAGGTCTTCCCGGACCCCTAGTAGGAGAGGGGATATCCAAGCACTCTGAACTATTAAGACAAACCAAAAAACACCAATCCCCTCCCAGCCATGACTATCCACTTCCCTTCACTATCATCGCCTTCCCATTATTTTACTTGGTGAGAAAGAAAATTGATGATGCACTCAAATGCAAATATTTAGAGAAAGAAGACTATGAAATGATTTCTTAGCTCAACGATGAGCTAAGCAGAGTGAATCCAGATGGACAACATTAAGAATATCTCAGGAATCTCTCTATGTAGTAAAGCAGATGTCTTCGCTGTCAGAGATGAGGAAAATTTAACACCACACAGGAATTTCCTTCAGCTCCTGTGCCAGTACAATGGTAAGGACAATCTGGCTCCCTTGCTGCTGCTTTGTACTCATCTCTTTGGCTAAGCCAAGGTCTGGTCAGTCACATGGCTCCATGGGATTTCCTGAAGTGCTGTCCAATTCTGAGGCTGGGTTCAACTATTTCTTCAACTAGAGGGAAACACTAGTACTAAACACCATTTACAAAATGTCCACTCACTGAATGTCACCTATTCACCAAGACACAAAAATTAAATACCTCATCCCAGTTACCACCTCTTTCCACGGGTCCTTCACAGAGGTATCCTCAGGAATACGTACCTGCATTGGGGTAACACAGCACATAAGCTGTGGTGCACTTCCCAATTGTTTCAATAAAAGGTCTCATTTCTGCTGCTCCCAAGGCACAGTTTAATCCAATGCTAGGAAAAAAAAAGGTATTAAAAGCATTTTATTTCATTCCGCATATTTATCTACTTAAGATACCATAAAACAAGCAATACTCTTAAATCCAAAGACAAAGTTGCTGCTGCTGAGTCATTTCCAGCCCACAGCAGCCCTCAGCTTTGGGCTTCTCTCTAGTATTTCTTTGCCGAGAAAAATCTTATTTGTGTTTTAACTCTATTCTGTGCGAAATTTTTATTCCTATTTCTGAATAACACTGCACCTTATATTATAACTTACTAATGCATTTCTCCTAGAAAAACTGTCTTCTAGGGCATATGGCTGTTAGGTGTCATCAAGTCAAGTACAACTCACAGTGGCCCTACGAACAACGGATCTGAACGCTGTCCTATATCCTGTGTGATCCTTACCATCTCTGACGCACTTGATCCCACTGTCACAATCACTAAGTCAACACACGTGGTTAGGGGTTTTCCTCTCTTTTAACTTTTGTTCCTCCACCTTCCAAACATTGTGTCCCTTTCTAAAAAACAACCTCTACTAGCAACATGCCCAAAGTATGTGAGACAAAGCTTCATCAATTTTGCTGCCAAGGAGCACTCTGGCTGTACTTTCTCCAAGAAAGGTTTTCTGTTCTTCTGGTAGTCCACAAAATATTCAGCTTTTTTTTTTCCAAACACCACAGCTCAAAGGCATCAGTTCTTCTGTCATTCATATTCATTGTCAAGGACTCAGACGCATAGCAAATAATTGAAAAGACCAAGGCCTAAATCAGGCACATCTTAGTCCTCAAACTGACATCACTGCTCCTCAATAATTTGGAGAGGTCTCTAACTACAGACTTTCCCAATGCAATACGTGACCTGATTTCCTGACTGACTGCTGGTAGAAAGTGTTTTGACTGTGGATCCAAGTAAGATGAAGTCACTGACAGCCTCAATCCTTTCTCTATCATGACATTGCCTACTGGTCCAGTGGCAAAACTTTTTGTTTTCTGTATGTTGAGATGCAATTCATACTGAAGGCTGAATTATCTTAACTTCTATAGCAACATCAAGTCCTCACTTACAGCAAGCAAGGCTGCGTCGCAGACATAACACAAGTTGAAGATGAGTCTTTCTCCAAATGTGAAGCCGCATTCCTCTTTAGACAGCCCAGCTTCTCATGTGATTTTTCTCGGCACAAAGACTAAACAGGAAAGATACAACCTAGATGCACATCTTTAATAATTTTAAGCCAATATTCCCTTTCACTCCAGGTAGTGTTAGAATTCAAAGGCTTCGACTAGGACTATCATTTAGAAAACTCTCAATAAATGTCCACTACCATACCATACTGTGAGGAGTAGAGAGTCGGAAAAAGGAAGGAAAAGTCTCAGCAAGATGGGCTGACGTAGAGGCTGCAATAGGCTCATGCATCAGAGATGGCGAGGACGGCACAGGAAAGGGCGAGGGCAAAGTTGTGCTGCTGTTGACAGGGGCGCTATGAGTCACAGTCGACTCGGTGGCACCGAACCACCACCAGTGTTAGTTTACGGCACACACTCTTACAGGAGCCAGCAAAAGAGCTCTGAGAAAAAGACACTGATCCAGGCTGGAGAGGCAAGGTTTCCCTGGTGGGGCGCTGATGGAAGAGGCAGTGAAGCAAAATGCACAGAACGAAAACGGCACTCCCTCCTAGAGCTTCCACTTTGCCATGTATGTAATTGAAAACATTCTGATAAAAAACGGGGAGGGGGGAGTAGCAGGGGGAGAAAATGGAAATCTTTTAGAGTAGAATTTTTAAAAATTATTCCTTCTTCAGATAAAAACCTGGGCTACAGCATTCTGGCTTTACCCGAAGGTAGACTACATCTGGTTGGCCCACAAATGCAGGGGAGGAGGTGGCACTGGGGACAGACAGAGCCACATGTTCCAGCAAACAGGAATGACTAGTAACAGCTTTAGTACAGGAACACTCTAAGTGCTTCAAAGCATCCCACTCAAGAAATAGAACAATGAGGATATTCACTCACTGCAAAGAATGTCATTAATTCCACAGAACAACTGTACAGAAACCGCTGAACCAGAAGCTGAGTCAAAAACACAATAAAACACTATTTTTTACAATGATCCACTTAGGCAGTGGTCCTCTTAGCCTTTAAGGAAAAGGCTAAGTAAAGTAAAGGCCTGGAAATGGTATACTGGAAGTATGTGGTAGCAATCTCCTCACAGGCCACTGAAAAACAGCCCACCTTCAAGCCATGAAGCATTAAGCTGTTCAACCATTAACCCCATGGCTGTCCGGTAGATGCCAGCTCCCAGCAACCTTACAAAGCAGAGCTGTCCCACAGGATTTCAAGGCTGTCAGTCTTTCTTGCAGGCGTCTCCTCTCCTGAGAGTGGCTGGCATGTTCCAATCTCTGGCCTTTTGGAACAGGGTATTAGCTCTTAACTAAAATCAAGTTATTCTGCCTCACAGTGAGCTTACATGTTTGGCGAGGAACCAGTTCTTAGAGCTACGACCCTCTGGAAGCCGATTACCGGTCTACCTTCTCAGGCATCACCGGGTAGGTCTGAACCACCCACCTTTCAGCTCCGAGTGGAACACTTGCACCACTCACGGACTCCATTCCTATTTTTCAGGTATGAGAAAAGACCTTCCAAAAGGAAACTTAGTCGAGAAAAGGACACTCACCACAGGGGGTTGGCGTGCGACACGCTGATGACAAATGCCTCCCCCGTCTGTCCAGAAAGCGTTCGCCCACTCTTGTCAACAATTGTCCCTGAAATCTAAGTTAACAAAGTCAAAGACAGTGTCACAGAGACAAGTGAAGGTCAGCAAGCTGAATTTTTTTGTTCCTACAAGGAAGAAAGCTGTTCAACTCAAAGTCAAGGGCAGCACATCTTACAATGGTCAGGGCACAGTAAACCTGTGGTTGTCAAGATTCCCACTCTTACAAGAAAGAGGAGAACTGCCCCACAGGGATTCTGACACTGATCGTTACAGAGGCAGATGGTCTCGTCTTTCTCCAATGGCTTAGATGGTGGGTTTGAACTGCTGACCTCTTGAGTTAGCAGCCAAGCACATAACCACCATGCTGACAAAGTTCCTTATGGTGAGGACAGATATATGCAGTCACCTGGGGCCAGGAGGTCAGCAAGGCACAGAAACAGAGAACAGGGTGATTCACTGAGGCAAGAGCAATGGCCGAACACCCAGTTCATCTCACAGCCTTGTTAAGACTCCATCCTCTTCTCATCAACCTCTCATCTGCTTCTGTAATGACTGAGCTGATGGCACCAAATCACTGACTTAGTAAGCTAGCTGGCAGTGTGGTGTCTTCGCTCTGCCTGTCCTTGAGCCTAATGAGGCAGCGTGCCTCCGGTGGACAAGATGGAGCTGGGCTTCTCTAACTGTCTATCTTCTAGGTTCATCTTCTGGACATAGCTTCCAGGGCTTAGCATGCCATGGGTCTAGAACTGGTGGGGAGGGAGATGATCCTAGGAAGCTGATGTGAGCCCCAGTGGTTATTATTAACACATCTCCCACACAAAGTGGGGCAGGATGCCCTCAAAATGACAATAGTACTAAAAAACAACATTCATTTTTCTAAAAGGAAACATTTTAGAACTCACAAAGATAGGCCGGGGAGCATACATGTCTTCAAAGAGTTTCTGGAGTGCAAACAAGGCTGCCTGTCAGGGAAAAAGAGAGTGACCTTATTTCTAAGAGATTGTGTCCAAGGTCAGTCTAACTGTCTGGTCAGACGAGCCCTTTCTGGAGCCTTCTTCAGACAAGGGCCACATCAACCTTTTGGTGAGAAGTGGCTTATCTTTCCTATAGCCCACAGCCCCGTGATCCCCTTCTCAAGTTTAACAAGGTGAGTGTTTAAACAAGAGAGACCCTGCCTGGTGGCTCATCTATGAGATGAGGTAGCTCATCTAATGCATTCCCTCTCTCAAGAGATGAAGGGCTATCTAGTCTTCTTCTCTCAAAAGTCGAGAAGATTATCCATGTCTTCCAAAGCCACATGCATATATGACAGGTCTAACAAATCAGTGTTGTGGCAATGCAAAGAAGAGTGGGCACTGTGATAGGCCTGTGCAAAATACAAACCCCATTGTTACTCGGGGCTGCTCAGGCAGGTTTTATTATGTTTTCCTTATTTCACCACCCCCAGTTAAAAATATTCAAGACTAACATGAAATAAATACAGAAACTTTATACTTCTTTGTCTTCTCGCTATATTAAGGTATACATCACCAAATCCACCTTAGCCCTGCCCACTGGCCTCCCCTGACTCACCTTAGCATTGGCTGTATCAAAAATCGTTTCAATCAGCATGACATCAACGCCACCATCTAGAAGTCCTCTGGCCTGTTCTTGGTATGCATCAACCAGCTCATCGAAGGCTGTAATATAAATCATACCCAGCAGTCATAGCTGCTCTCTGAGTGGACCCCGAGTATGTGAACTTTGTCACTAAAAGGCACAGTAGAAGCCAGCTCTACTGTTACACTTTCTGGGTTTTATCCTCGGGCAAACCCTGCTCTTCAGATTTTCCATGATTGCATATTCTAAGGAGGGCCCCTCTAGTGTTACTGGTCACCTTCCAGGACCAAATGGTTAGCCAAAAGTCAAGCCACAGAGCTGAGATGATGGTCTAAGATCTAAGATCATGTAGTTCTTAACCTTCGTTCTACTTATGTGGTGCTTTTCTAATGTTGAACCATCCCTGTATATTGTTGCTGTTGTTGTGAGTGCCATCAAGTATGACCCATAGCGACCCTATGAACAAGAGACCTGAACCCTATCCTATCCAGTGCCAACCTCACAATCTCTGACACACGTGAGCCCACTGAGGCGGTCACTTGTGTCAATCCATGTGGCAGAGGGCTTCCTCTCCTTCACCCTCCACCTTTCCAAGGAATAGCCTCTCCTAGCAAAAATACCCAAAGTATGTGAGATGGAGCTTTATCCCTGTACATGTGGCATGTATTCCACACAATCATGATATATGATTGTTTTGATACAATACTGGATTCCAATGGTAAGGTTCTTTGGGTCTGTGTTCCTGGTGGATGTAGGGCTGTCATTTTCTTTGAGTGGTGTCTTTGTCTGGCTTTGATATCAGTCATGTTTACATGATGGGAGTATTCTGGCTTTATCTACACTCTTAAAGAGTTCTGAGTACAACTGCATTCAACTCTTCTTTGAATGTTTAAACAGAATTTACCAGTGAAGGTGTCTGGGCCAAGACTTATTATGGTCAGGAGTTTTATTATGACCTGCTCAATTTCTTCTTTCATGATGATCTGTTCAATTGTCCTACCTCTGTCGGCACTGGTTTAGTCGGCACGTTTCTAAAAGCTCATCTATTTCCTCCAGGCTTTCAAATTGGCTGACATGATCTGCCAGGTTCATGTCAATTTTAATAACCTATCCAAGAAGCAACTTGCAGTCTTGTTGATTCTTTGTTTCTCTGTTTTGTGTTTCATTTATTTTTGCACTGATCATCATTTCTCCCTTTCTTCTGGAGTCAGCAAGACTTGCTTACTGCTCTTTTTCCAATTGTTGGAAATGCTATGATGTTGATTTTCATTCTTCTTTTTTGATGTGTGCACCTATTCTGTAAAATGACCTCTAAGAACTGCTTTTGTTGTGCCCCAAAGATTTTTGTACGTCATGTTTCCATTCTCATTTGTGTCAGGAATTTTTTTTTTCTTCAATTCAAACCTGCTTCCCATCTATTAAGATCTAAGTTACCATCACATGGTTTAGTATTCAATTAAAAAACCCCAAAAACACTTGTTGAAACAAAGTATGATGTTATCATCAGTATTTCCAGGCACTGTTTACAATCAAGTATCAATATCAATAAATCCTTGGGAAGCACGCTTGTAAGACTTTATACTTTGTCAAGGTCCAGTTCCTCTGGAGCAGAGATTCCCAATCCATTTAAAGCTGGGCTAAATTCCTGGATGACATACAGGAAGATTTCCTTCTAAGGTCCTGATTTATCCTTAACAACCTCTAGGAAGTGGACCGCACTAGCAAAATCATTTAACCACGTGCATGCCTGGAAAGAAGCATCAATGATTTTGAGTTCCGAAACCACATCAAGCTATGCTCATCCCTTTCCACAACTCCCAAGCACTGATGTTTGGCCTGTTGAAATATGTCACCCAGGGAGCATCAAACTTCTGTCTCATGAGACCTATAGGTATAGTGGCAAACTGCCTGGACAGTTGCAGTGTAGCTGGGGACTGTGAGGGAATGCAGAAGGCTTCATAGGCCAGCCCGAGCGGCTGCAACTGTGACTGCAACTGCAGCCTAAGGCAGAGAGAGGTGCCCAGCACGACAGCAGTAACAGCAAGTGAATGAGGCTGAAATGAAGCCTGGTGTCTGTTTCAGGATTTCTTTAAATTTTGTTTACAACTTCTTCCATTTCTCAGCACTGTTCAAATGGGTGGCTATTTAATTTCCACATATTTGACTCTTCCCCTTTATCTTCCTGTTGCTAGTTTCTATTTTATAGCATTGGGATCTAAGAAGATGCTTTATGCTATATCTATATTTTTTTATTTATTGTGACTTGCTCTGTACCCTAACAGGGCTTAGTCTGGAGAATGCTCCATGTATACTGAAGAAGAAAGTATACTGTGTTTTTGTTAGGTGGAGTCTTCTAAAATGTCTTTAATACCGTCTGAACTGATTCAAGTAAACTATACAAGGTATTCTATTTACTCATATAATTGACGGGATTTTCTACAATAAATTGAGTGCTGGTATTCCCTCTCCTTTCTAAGCCTATCAGTTTAAAACAAACTGGATTCAATGCCACAGAGATAAGGAAGTACTAGTATAATATTCTATACATCTGAAAGTAAATTCCAATAATAACTAAGGTTTTATTTAAGCACTACATTACGTAGATTGGCTCATAGTAATTCTGAGGCAGAGACTATCATTGTTCCTGTTTTATAGAAGAGAAAGCTGATACACAGGTCAATGATTATATATGATGAATACTTACTGATGTTCCTATAATCTGGTCGTTCCACAGAAGGAGACACAGAGAGGGTTTTATTTGTTGGACCCAGAGCTCCTGCCACAAACCTCTTAATTCCTTAAGGAAAAGAAAAAGGAGTATTGAGTCTCTCAAGAATTCAAACATTTTTGTTATATACCAGTAATTTCTAAGGTTTTCCCCAATACACAGTCTCATGTCAACATCCCTACAATCCCATGTCCACAGGCAGCTCTGAAATCCAAGAATTTCTAAAAGCCTCAATTTTTTTTTTCTTAATTTAGTTGACAACAAAATATGACCTCTCCTGAACTTAAAGGAGCACACGTGTACATTTTATCCCCCTTAGTGGAACAATATGTAGATTTTAAAATAAAATACTTTTGATCATGGGTATTACCCAAGATCTCACTTGGAAAACTACAGAATGCAAGGATCTGCATACATTTAGTATTAAGCCATCTGGAAAAACTGAATTCTCACACAAAGAATTTGACTAAGTAATCCTTTGGGTAGTGTTTCAGGTAGAGTGTTAAATGATCCAAGAAGCATTAAAAGAAGATGGAAAGAGTACACAGAGTCACTGTACCAGAAGGAATTGGCTGACACAGAAGAATTTCATGAAATAAGGTATGGGCAAGAGTCTGTGGTGATGAAGGAGAAAATTCAAGTTGCTCTGAAAAAAAATGGCAAAAAACAAGGCTCCAAGAGTTGATGGCAAACCAACTGACATATTTCAACAAACAGACACTGCCCTTGATATGCTCACTAAGTTGAGCCAAAAAATCTGGAGGACAGGAAAGAGATCGATATTTGTTCCCATTCCAAAGAAAGGTGACCTGACAGAGTGCAGAAATTACTGAACGATATCATTAATATCACATGCAAGCATGATTCTGCTGAAAATTATCCAAAAACCACTGGAGCAACACCTCAACAGAGAACTATCAGATGTACAGGCTATTGTCTTCACAATTGCGTGCTATGCATCAGAGAGCTGTGACTAGGAATGATAGAGAAGAGTGTTAAATATACCATGGACTGTTAGGAGAACAAACAAGTTCATCCTAGAGAGACTGAAGCCAGAATGCTCCTTGGAGGCAAGGATTCTGAAGCTTCATCTAACATACTTTGGACATGTTGCAAGGAGGGATCAGTCCTTAGGATGTCATGCTTGGGAAAAAGGAGGGACAGTGCAAGAGAGGAAGACCCTTGATGAGATGGATGGATACAGTAATTGGGGTAGTGGGAGTAAGTGTGTCAGAGACAGTGAGATTGGCACAGGACAGAGCAGGGTTCAGGGCTCTTGTACATAGGGTTGCTATGAGTTGCAAGCGACTCGACAGCACATAACAACAACAACAATCCTTTTTTATGATCTCAGCTACTTTTGTACAAAGTACTTCTCTACCTGTTCTTAAGAAACCTAGAAAGTTCTAAAATCAGTACAACTTCTAAAAAGGCTTCTTGAAATAGTAAATATTTGAAATGTTCCCTAGTACTATAGTACAGTAACATTATGACCAATGGAGAAAAAGCTGAAGTTGTCAAGGATTTCACTGTACTTGGGTCCACCATTAACAGCCACAGGAGCAGCAGTCAAGAAATCTGACAACATGCTACAAGGGCAAATCCGCTGCCTAGGGACCTCTCTACAGTTCAAAGAGCAAGGATGGCAGTTTAAAGACTAAATCTGGTTCAACCCATGGCATTTTTAACTCCTTCAAATGCATGTCAAAGCTGGAAATGAGTAAGAAAGACCAAAGGCAAACGGACGGCTTTGAATTGTGATGTTAGTCAAGAATATCAAATATCAAATATATCAAAATATCAAATATATCAAAAATTGCCACAAGAATAATTCCATCTCTCCTGGAGGAAGTGCAGCCAGCGTACCCTAGGGACAGAACCAAGGACAGTGAGATTTGTTCTCACGTACTTTAAGCATGTTGTCCAGAGAACTCAGGCCCTGGAGAAGGACATCCTGCTTAGAAGAGTCACTGAATGAGAGAAGACCCTCATCAAGGTGGGCTGACAGACACAATGGCAACAACAATGGGCTTACGCACAGCAGATATTCTAAAAATGGCACAGGGCCAGGCAGGGTTTCATCTGTGGTACAAAGAGCTGCCATGGGGCAGAGCTAACTCAATAGCACCAAACTGTACCAAAGACTCATCACCGAGGAGAAGCCTGGAGAGCTCTGGTGGCCCAATGCTAAGAGGCTGTGCTGCAATCACAAAGGCAGACAGTTTGAATCCACCAGCAGCTCTGCAGGAGCGACTTACTGCTTCTGAAAACCTGCTGGAAGGTCAGCTATGGGTCGGTTTCGACTGCATGGCACACAACAACAGTAATTATAAGGGAGCTCTAGTAGCTTAGTGGTTAGGAGTTGCACTGCCAACCCAAGGACACACTGTTTGAATCTACCAGCAGCTCCATGGGGAAAAGATGGGTAATCTCCTCCCATGTGATTTTATGCCTCTGAAAACCTGCTGGAGGGTCAGCTATAAATTGGTTCTGACTCAACGGTATACAACAATTATAAAAGCCTGAAAATCAAGCATGAGGCAAATCAAATAACCATTTTTAACAACCATTTTCTAGAAAGTGACCATAGGTACAGAACAAATGTGAGGTAAATCACGCGGCCTCTGGTCCTGGTTCCTTCCTGAGAGCTAGATCTCATCTAGGCCAGAGTGGGGCAAAACAGACCATGCAAGACCACCAGAGACCACCTGAGGGCCTGGCGCTTTCGAAACCTCAGAAAGCCACACAGCACGGCCATAAAGGCCGTGAGAGATGGACACCACTGGCATCTGGAGTGGGGTGAGGTGCAGAGGAGGCATTGGATCTCATAGAAGGTCACATCCTGGGCCAGGCCTCCCCTTTATCTTTGCATCAATGTTCCTTCTAAAGAGACACTGTGTCTTTTAGATTAAAGACACTCCTTTATCTGCAGTTTGTGAGCAGTTCCAGTGGTTTACTGAGCCTACAGAACAGAACAGGGGCTGTGCCCGACTTCGTCCCACATGTGGGGTATGACAGTAATGGTGGTGCTGGCAGCTGGGGTGTGTGTGAGCAGGAGAGGGAAGTTCCCTGGATCACTGTGACACCGGTGACAGTAATCTTTCCTGCAGGCTGATGTCTGTGGGCTTCTCAACCTACTCGACAAGAGGCCTTTATTATACAAACCTTACCAAAAGCTAGGGAAAATACTGTTAATCATCTTTCATCATTTTAACCATCAACAGCCTGGGAAATGGTTCACAATTTATTTACTGAGAAGATTACTACTTAGTTAACAACAAAGTCTTAGACGGCTTACCAGGACAGATTTTATGTTCCTCAAAACCTATCGTTATCTTTGTCTACTTTTGTGCATCAACAGGCCTCTGTCCGGCCTGTAACTGTAGTTGGGTAACAAGGTAATACATGTCTAGGGATTTAAAACTCTTAGAAACTCTCAAAATGCATTGCTGTGGAGTCAGAACCCACTTGTAATTAAGACGAGGTTTCCAGGGGAGCTCTGGTGGCCTAGTGGCAAGGAGCTGCAACTACAATCCCAGAGGCGCACGGTTCGAATCCACCAGATGCTCTGCCGGGAAAGGAGGGACAATCTCCTCCTGTACCAGTCAGATCTGACTTGACGGTACACGCACACAAAAATAATAAAATAAAAAAAAGATAAAAAAAAAAAAAAGACGAGGTTTCCAAAGCCGTAAATCACACAGGAGACGGCTGCCCATCCTTCTCCCTCAGAGCCGCTGGTGGATTTGAACAGCCAGAGAGGTGTAGCATTTGGGTTATCAGTGCGGCTCTCTACAGACTCCACCACCAGAGCTCCCTGAGATACAGAGCCCAATAAACTGCTGTGTCTTCACTGGCACTCCGCGTGTCTAAACTTCCTAACGGGTTTGCTGTCCATCTTTCCCAATGGCAGTCATTTCACACGTCCCAATCACAGGAGGAAGTTCCATGTATTCCTTCCATTCTTTCTCCTCCCTCAGAGCCTCTCCACAATCTGGTGTCAAGTGCTCCACTGGCAGAGCACCAGGAAGGTGGTTTCTTCCGGGAGTCACGGCCAAGTCCAATGCCACACGCGTCTACACGCTGGGTAGAGCCTCTGAGGACATCAGGAATGCACAGAAAAGGCTCTAAAGACAGCATTCATTTTATCTAAACAAGTCAGCCATGGCAAGGAGGGGAGATTCAGAAGACAAGAGGGCACAACCTAATCAGAGTCAAAATAGGACAAACATACAGCTACTATCTCAACCCAATAATGTGCTTCCAAGAGGAGAAAACCAGCCCAACTCTCAAAATCCAAGGAGACATGGTCCTCGCTATAAAATCAAGCTGTAGCCTTCAGCAGGGTAAACATAGCAGACGGTGAGCCCAGGACCCAGAGCGAAGGACACAATTCAGAGAAGAAGGGGCTGCCTGACCAGGAAACCGTGGAGAAGTGACCTGCAAACACCCCCAGTGCAAGTTGTGTGGTTCTGTTAGTGGTGGCCCAGCTGCTCCGCAAGAAGAGGTACAATCAGGACACTCCGCTGCGCCAAGGAAGCCCCACGGTCACCTGCACACAGAGGCGAAGGGGCTCCTTACCTGTCTGCAGGGTCATCTCCTCGGCGGCTTTTCTGGCCACAGCTGCAGAGCACCTGTTCATCCGGTAGGCCTAGCACGACAAGCACACACATTAGCTGGCTCCTCTACACAACTGGCATGATCCAGGGGGGAAATGCAGAGGGAATGAATACGAGGCCTGCATAAAACATCAGCCAAGGAGCTAATACTGGCTGTGCCAGCCTCGAAAAACAACAGGGAAGGGCAGGGGTCCTGGAAACTGCTCCAAGGTGCTTCTGCTAAAACCAGAGCTACTAAAAAGGGCCATCTGAGGACATCTTGGCAAGGCTGGCAGTAACTGATGCAATGAAATATTCCAAGAATCAGAAGGGCATGGGGTAAAGGAGAGAGCATGGCTGTAGAGGCAAGAGATCTGGACCACAGTACCAGCCTGAACCCACCCATGGAACCCAGGCCAGGAACCCCTACAAACAGCTCCAGGCCCCAAATCTCTTCAGTGTCCAGAGGTCAGACCGGTGCTTGTAAACTAAATTCTTGATAATCTGATAAAGGGTCATGGACGTGTTCCACAATAAGTAGGCATACACACAGACACGAGATGTTGTCGACAACTTAGAAGAGTGCATGCACTTCCTGAAGTCCCTCTATAGAGCAGATCAGGACGTCCTGCAACAAGTGGCTGAGCCTCATGATCCCTTCTAAGATCTCACAGTCCAGCAATCAAGAAACCAAACAGCCTCAAACAAAGGCTAGGGATCTCACTTGTGAATAAAGCCTTATTAGCACACAACCACGCCCACATTTACAGATTGGCTGTGGCTGCTTTCACCCTACAAAGTCGGAACTGAACAGTTAGGATAAAATAGAAGTCTGTTCATTCTTGTCCTAAATTACTCAAAAGCAACTGAAACACAATTTTCGTTTCCCTCAGCAGCCCAGAGGTACTTGATCTCATGAAGCCACTGTAAGTGTGGAAACAGAGGCACATGTCTGGACCATCAGCATACCAAGAGAGGAACATCAGGAGCTACCATGAAGCCCCATTACTCACATCTTACATGAGCTGAGTATGGTGACACAGCATTGTAAGAAATGGGGCAAAACTACCACCAAATACATTCAAAGGCCTCACAGAACTGCGTGCAACACAGCCAGTGACTGTGTCTTCATCAACAGCCACTGTAGAACAAACTCCACAGAGCTCATGGTTTTCAAGTCAGAATCGACTCAGCTGGCGCTCCAGTGGGCTCTGAGGCTGGAAATGGCGTGGAGGAGCATGCCCATCCTTCTCTCAGTCACTGGTAAATTTGTAGCCTTTGGGGTGCCAGCACTTTCCACTAGGCCACCAGGACTCCCTGTAATAATTACTGTTTTATTTGATGACTCCTTGTCCATAAAAGAAACTTTAAAAGCCTAACAAAACTTGTTGCCATCAAGGTATAACTGACTCCTAACTGACCTTCCAGTGAGTTTTGAAAGCTGTAAGTCACATTGGAGGAGACTCCTCCTCCCATGAAGCCGCTGGTGGATTCAAACCTCTGGAGAAGCATAGCCTTTTAGTCAGGAGCACCTCCCCGTGGACTAGGCCCCCAGAGGAGAAGCCAGACAGAAAAGAGCAGCCCAGGCATGAGCCTAACATGCACTTCTTCCCATGAACGTCTTCCCACTGACGGCTACAACATATACCCAATGCTCAAGAACACCTTAGATAGGAGAAAATGACTTCTTACCAGGTGTTCGAGGCCATAATCAGCCTGGGCAATACTGGTGCTGCTGAAAGTATTTGTTTCAATGATATCTGCCCCGGCCAGCAAGTACTCCTGCAAGAAGGCACAACAGTGTCAGTAACCTCTCCCAGCAACATACTTTCTCATCCTCATCGCCACCAAACATCTTCTATTTACTGACTTCAAGAGACAGCATTAGTTGTTGTTAAGTGCAGTCGAGTCGAGCACAACTCACAGCAACCCTACAAACAACAGATCTGAACCCTGTTCTATCCTGCGTGATCCTCACAATTCCTGACACACAACAGTCCACTGTGTCAGTTGCTGTGTCAATCCACCTGGTCAAGGGTCTTCCTCTCCTTCGTCAACCCTCCACGTTTCCAAGCATCATGTCCTTCTCCAAGGAATAGGACCTCTTAGCAACATGCTCAAAGTATATGAGAAGAAGCTTTATCATCTTTGACTCCAAAGAGCACTCTGATTGAACCCCCTGAGACTTTTTTTTTTTGCCATTCCACGGGATGTTCAGTGCTCTTCTCCACACAGGAGCTCAAAGGCATCAATTTTTCTTCTCTCACTCTTATTCAGACACCATTAGGGACCAGAGATAAAAATGCCAAAAGAACACCAACCAATTACAGCTAAGTCAACTCCATCTCTTGACTCCTCCACTCCTGCACATTTCAATGCAGCTACTGACAGCTATGACTTTTAGGAAGGACATGGCCTGGCTTTGATGCATGGTGACCCTCCAACAGGTTTCTGAGGCTGTAAATCTTTATTGGAAGAGACTACCATCTGTGGATTCAAACCCCTGACGTTTTTGGTTAGTAGTCCAATGCACAATGCTGTCAGGGAAATATCTGAACCCCTTTAACTTCATAATACTGAGAAAATGCAATGCCCCCTCCCCCCTGAGCTGCTGAATACTGTTTGTAGGAAGAGTTGGGAGGTGAAACTAAGATTTATACATTTATAACAAAATAGGTCCCAACCATCCTAAATATCCATCAAGAGGGAAAAAAACCTCCAATAAACTATGTTGTTGTGTGCTATCAAACTGATGTTTTATTGGGAGCAACCCACATGAGGAGAAGAATGGCCCCACAGGGTGTTCTAGGCTTTCTGGACCTAGTTTTTCTTATATAAAGATTCTGGGTTGGTTCAAAGCGCAAACCTTTAGGCTAGAAGCCAACCACTTAATTATTGTGCCACCATGGCTACTTTAAATAGACTGTAATATACATATATATATATACATATATATATATATAAAGGTAACTCATGGTTGTAGTGATGCTAAACACTGTGACACTGATGTGCCAAATGAGATAATGGTGGACAGTGTTTGGTGGAGCTTCCAGATTAAAACAAGCTTGGAAGCAGGAGTGGCATCCACTTCCAAAATGGCTTGCCTCCAGAAACCCTATGAACAGTGCTCAGGTCTTTCGTTCATAGGGTCGCTATGAGTCGTCTATGACTCAATGGCACTTAACAACAACAACAATATATATCCATCCATTTTTGTTATTACATTCTATGTAGCAATTAAATATGACCTTTAAGAAATCTCATTGCTGTCACATCAATATTAACTCAGAGTGACCCCACAGGGTAGAGTACACCTGTCCCAGAGGGTTCACAAGGCTTGATCTTTATGCAAGCCAATTCTGGCATCTTTTTCCCACAGAGCAGCTGGTGGGCTTGAACCTCTGATTTTCAGAGTGATAGTCAAGTCTTAACCCCTGTATCATCAGGAGTGACATGGAAAACTTACCAAAAGTATTACTGAGAAGAAAAACAAAATATAAATCATGATACCCTGAAATGTAATGAATATACACGTTGTTATTGTTGTTATGTGCCATAGAGTCACCTCCAACTTATAGTGACCCTATGTGCAACAGCTCTGAACCCTTCCTTCCCTCTCCTGAGCCAGTCTCACTGTCTCACCTTCTCCCACTGCCCTAGTTAGTTACTGTTACTCCAGGCCTTCCTCTCCTGTGCTGTCCCTCCACCCTTCTGAGCATGATGTCCTTCTCCAAGGATCAGTCCCTCCTCACCACATGCTCAAAGTATATGAGATGGAGCTTCAAAATCCTAGCCTCCAAGGAGAAACTTGGTTTCACCCTCTCCAAGACAGACCTATTTGGTTTTTATCAGTCCATGATACGTTCAAGACTCTTCTCCAGCAGCACAACTCAAAGGCATTAATTCTTCTTCTGCATCATACAAGCAGTACTATGTATTATATACACACATATGTACATAGTATTATATACACATAGTGCTCTAGCAGTGCTCTGGACAGTGCCCAGATACCACCTGGACACTCCCTGTGATCTGATAAACCAGAGCTGCAAGGGGGTTAGAGGTGGACTGCACCACAGCCCAGATCAGCTGTTGGGGAAATTCCCCAGTGTGTAAACTTTTCTCTCTCTCACTAGAGATAAAAAGGGAGGAAAGCCAGCCCAGAGTGTGGGACTTCAGGGCCACCAAAAAATAGCTTTAAAACTTGGGCCCCTGCCCTGGGGAGCTGAAAGGCCAGGGCACATTGAGGTTTCTGAAAAACACAGGCCTAAAGATGCAGAGGAGAGCGAGGTCCTTCCCCTGGAGCCAGCATCCTGAATGTGGTCTTCCAGCCCCTAAACTGTAAGAGGGTTTCGGCTTGCTAAAGCCATCCACCTGTGGGCTCTCTGTGACAGCAGCCCTAGGCAACCAGAGAATGACTAGAATAGAGCTTTTCCCTATGATGTAAATGTCTCAAGAGGAAAATCTTATCCTTCTCACATTGTTATCCCAACACCCAACACTGTCCATGATGCTATTAGGTTTCCCATCTGTGTGGTCTGAATAAATCACCTCTTTATCCTACATCCTCCCCAGCTCAAGGCCCAGCATTCTGTCCTTGGTCCACAAGATAACTGCCCATGAATCCTGTACCTTATGGATCTGGCAAATGACGTCAGGTTGAGTTATACTTAAAATGTCATTGTTGCCCTTCAGGGGTCTGGCGTGGTCTTTAAACTCTTGGCCACGAAAGTCGTCTTCACTGAGCTGGTGACGCTGGATCATGGTCCCCATCCCGCCATCCAGCACCATGATCCTCCCCCGCAGCACAGCTTCCATCTCATCCTGCAGCGTTTTCTTCATCTCTGCTTCAAAAGAAGACAGCTGGCTTTAAAAAGGATACGGGGGAGGATGCTTACCAGGCATGAGAAGGGAGGAAACGTTAATAAATAGCTGAGTGAAGGGAAAGGCAATGTATGAAAAGGGCTTGAGGAGACTTAGTAATTATTCACTAGTAATTAGTTGGTAATTGAATACATCAAACAACTGTAATTAATGTCATAAAAATGTATATGAATGATTGAATGAAAAAGGCAAATGATTTGTAAACTCAAAAAATAAAGTTAAGTATACACATATCATAAAAAACAAAACAAAAACCAAGAAAACAAATGGCATTTTAAAAAGATACGTGGAAGGGGATTTGGTGTCATTTATGGCAATTCTTATTCAACAGCACAAGGGTTGAGAACTTTCCAACAATAGAAAAATACTAAAAATTTTTGGGTTTTTTTAAAATAATAATATCTAAAGCAATAAAGGACTGTACAAAGCACAAAACAACCAGGGAAACACCAAACCAAGGTTAAGTCCACTGTCACCACTTTTATTTCAGAGACAAACAAACGGACAGCAACAAGCCAAGTGACGAGTGACGCAGGTGCAGCCCAGCTCCTGTCCCTTGTTAATTTGTGCTGTTGCTCCTAAACTGAGAGTCAGCGGAGGAATGAAACCCTCTGATAATTCAACGCTGCAGCTGGAACTTTCAGCCTTAACTCCCTTACTTGTTAACAGAACACACAGGCATAATCAAGGTTCCTCTCACCTCTGCACCACCTACAAGGTAAAGACAGGCTAATACGTGCTCACTCTCCCCACATGCCCCAACGGCTCCAGATTCCCATCCACCAGGAGACCCCCTGCCCTTCCAATCCCACTGTCTGGGTTATGGGTACCACTGCTTGAGGACAGCACAAACTCTGCTGACTGAAATTTGCTGGCAAACTCTTGCCTGTCCTTGGACTTCTTCGGCTCATTGTTCTTGACTTCCCACAACACAAGCCATACCTCTGCTTTCTTGTAGGGCCAAGTCCTTCTCGCCCTTTCACTGTTAACAAGTGATCGCACCCAATCCTATGCCAAGATGTTTTCGGGGAGGGGGTCCCCCAGCTTGTCCAGCTCCACCTCAAGGTTCTCTGGCAGTGCTGCTCAAGAGGCAGCTCATCACCCCAACATCTCACCCTCCTCCTCTCTGCCTCCCACCCCCATCAGGGAGATGCCAGTACCCACTGAATCACCATCCAATCAATGCAGCTTCCCTCGCCACCTCTCTGCTGTCTACACAAGCCTACACTGGTGACCTTCAAACCATCAGAAAAGCAAACAAAAACACCCCAGTCTCAATCTTAGACTGATTTCAATTTGTTCACCTCTTATCTCCACTTAGAATAGGTACTCACCAGCTCCCTAATGTACTGTCAGAAGCCATACTTACTACACTTCCTGTCTCTGTGAATGGCATCCCTGTGGCCAGAAGCCTCGGTGTAACGGACTCCTTACATCTCTATATCTCATCTATATATCTCCTTATTCTCCCAGATCCTATGCCTTTACCCAGATTCCAAGTCTTCAAAGTCAACCCCAAGATGTCCCTCCTCACATCACTAACTCTTTCTCTAAACTCTCACTATATATCCAAGCCATCAAAATGTCTCAATTGTGGTTTACATTCATGTAAAATAATACTAACAATACTAACTAAAATAATGCTAACATTAACTTCTCTCCTTACTTCACTGACCTGTTTCATAGGTTAAATGAGATGTAAAGATGTGTGGTAAATAATCCAGCGTACTATAAAAAGCTAAGCGATAACTCCCTCAGCAGCTTACCTATGTTCTAATTCAACTTCAGTACCACTTTCAGATTAATTTTCCTGCAGAACAATTTTCATTCAGCTGCTTCCCCAGCTCCAACACCTTCTATAGCTCCCTACTATCTATCAATATTAATAAATTTACTTAAACCACATAACACTAAACTATCCAGTCAACATCTGCCTCTGTGTTTCCTAGGAAGGGTTATAAAAGCACTAGCTCGACAGAGCTGATTCTAACATATCTGATTTCCCAGAAGCTAGACATTGTTTTTAGATCAATTCTTCTCTATCCTGGGCACCTAAGTATTCTACAAACATTTTGTCAACTGAAAGAAAAAAAGTGAGAGAAAAACAAGAGACAAGGTTCATTTAAAGCCAGCATTGCATGAGTATCTGTAAAGACTGGTTGTAAATGTACAAGCATGTAACATGCACAGTACAGGGCTATTTTTGACACATTCCTCCAAGCAGGAATGCAGAGGTCTACTCTAGTAACTTGCAAGAGAAACGTGCCCTCGCCTGCCTTCTTCCCGGGAGGCATCAAGTTTCTTTCAGGGTGCACAGTTCCTTTTCAACAGCCTCTCAGCGGCTGATTTGGTTCACTGAGCAAGCAGAGAGAAGAAAAGATTCTTAAAAAGGAACAAAGCTAAGATGTGATGAGGTACCCATAGTATTTTAAACAGCAAAAGAAAAAACCAAATTCACTTCTCAAGAAATGTGAAGAGGTAGGGTTTGAAAAGACAAATAGTGGTCAGTATCAGGTGGCCTGGGCAGGTCAGGACAGTCAGCAAAGCCAGATGTGTGGCATTAAGGTAGGGTATTGTCCTTTTAGCTAATATAAATCCAGAGTTTGAGACTGTGAAGATCCAGGTGACAGGGTAAGAACTCCCCTAGAAGTGATGGGACTTAGCACTCAGGAGCAGAATAGGGGAGCAGCAGCCCCGTTTCCATCATCTAGTCTGTGCAGCTGGGCCTCTAAGATCACACCAGTCATGAAATGAAACAGGCCTAATACAAAATCAACTGCCTCTGAGTCAATGCTGACACACAGTGACCCTACGGTACAGAATGGAGTTTCTGCACTGTGAACCTCTGTGGAGCAATTCCACATCTTTCTTCTGCGTAGCAGACATCCACTCAGAACTGACCCAGAGCTGACCCTCCACTGGGTTTCCAAGCCCATAAATAAAATGAAAGGAGACTGCCAATCTTTCTCCTGCAGAATAGCTGGTGGATTCAAACCACCTACCTTTGAGTTGACAGCACAGCTCCTTACCCACTAGGCCACCAGAGTACCCTATTAAATTTCCATACAATTTTTTTAAAAAGTGAAGTCAAAGGCCGTGTCTAAAATCTTCAAGGACAGTGGGTTCTCAAAAGCACAATGCAAAGCTTGAAACTCTCCACTTTGTTAATGTTGAGAATGTGTAAGGAAAAAAACCCTAAACCCAACACTGGCTAGGCCGAGGTTTCAATCTGGTTATAAAAGAGTCAGTAAAAGAAGCAGCTAAAGGGATCCAAGATGGCGGCAAAGGCAGAGACAGTGTGGTGAGCTGCGGTAGTAGCGAACCACTTAAAGCAGGGCCATTATGGC
>NW_006399916.1:3956516-3957499 GCF_000299155.1 Elephantulus edwardii
ACCCTTCTGCCCCCAACCCTCACCTCCTTGTAACCCCAATATGTTTTTCCCAATAAAAAAAATATTAAAAAAAAAAGAAGCAGCTAAAGTACACGATTGTGTGGAACACAACAAACTGTGGCTAATCTTTAGAACACTGGTAATCCCAGAACATGTGACTGTTTTCATGCAAATCATATCCTTGGACCAGGAAGCAGTCCTCAGAAAAGAGCAAAGAAACACATCATGTTCAAAATCAGGAAAGGAGTGCATCAGGGATCCGTCCTCTCTCCTTTTCAATCTATATGTGAAACAGATCACTTGGGAGACTGGGATTTATGAGGAGGTATGTGGCATCAAGATTAGAGGAAGACTCATCAATAACCTGTGTTATGCAGATGACACAATCTTTCTTACTGAAACTGAGGAGGACATAGTCTTCAATATGGACTGACACTCAACATCAAGAAAACAAAAATTCTCACTACTGGGCCAATTGGCAGCACCAGGATATATGGAGAAGAGTTTAACACTGTTAACAATTCCAGCTTGTTTGGTTCCACAATCAACACTCTTGGCACCAACAATCAGGAAATCAAAAGAAATGACTGGAAAAGTCTGCTGTCATGGACCTCTCCAAAGTGCTGAGGAGCAACAATGTCAGTCTAGAGACCAAGGTGTGCCTGATGTAGGCCATTATCTTCACAATTACTTGCTATGCATTAAAGAGCTGGACAATGACAATGGATGACAGAAGATTAATGCCTTTGAGTTGTGGTGTTGGAAAAGAGTACTGAACATACCATGAACTGCCAAGAGAACAAATTGGTCTGTCCTGTAGAGGGTGAAAGCAGGATGCTCCATAGAGGCAAGGATTTTGAAGTTCTGTCTGACATATTTTTGGCATATTACACAGGATAATATCTATACGCATACAAGGAAGTCCAGTGAATACCACTATCATTCAAATATATGCACCAACAACCAGAGCCAAGGAAGAGGAG
>NW_006399916.1:3959904-3965388 GCF_000299155.1 Elephantulus edwardii
TTAGGGCTGTTGTACATAGGGTCGCTATGAGTCGCAGGTGACTCGACAGCACATAACAACAACTAACAACATTACCAAGAGGGACTAGTCCTTGGAAAAGGACATCATACTTGAAGAGTAGAGGGTCACACAAGAGAGGAAGACTCTAGATGAGATGAAGTGACACTGTAACTGGGGTAGCTAGGGTAGGTGTGTCAGAGGCACTTAGATTCGCCCAGATAGTCCTAATTCAAGTTCAGGCCTATTGTTCATAAGATCACTATGAATCCCAGTTAGCTACAATCCCAATGGCATATGGTTCGAATCCATCAGCTGCTCCACAGAAGGATGGGCAATCTCCTGTGTGATTTACTGCCTCTAAAAACATTCTGGAAGGTCATCTAGGAATTGGTTCCAACTCCACCATGGTACATAACAACACACCGTCATAACTTCCAAAAAGACCTGGTACAAGGCTAACAAACTCTAGTGGTAAGGAGCAGTATTGTCAACCTAAAGGCAGGCAGTTCAAATTCATTAGCCATTCTTCAGGAGAAGAGTGGGCAATCTCCTCCTATGTAATTTACAACCTCTGAAAACCTTTTTAAGGGTCAGCTATGGCTCAGTCTGACTAGACAATGAGTGTGAATTCTGAGTTAGAGAGAAACAACATAAACCAATGAAACAGAATTGAGAACAAAAATAAAGCCACACATATATGGTAAACTGATTTCTTGACAAGGGTACTAAGTGCACTCAATGGGAAAAGAAGAGCCTCTTTAATAAAGGGTACTGGGGAAATTGGATTTCTACACACAGAAAACAAAAATGGGATCCATGTCTCACACCATACACAAAACTCAATACAACATGGATTAAAGATTTAAACATGTCATGTCAGCTAAAACCTTAAAACTCTTACAAGAAAAAAGGCAAGGCAACACTGTCAAGACAAGATTTTAACAATACTATATAACAACAAACTGTAGAAGACTAAATAAATGTTGTTGTTGTTATGTGCCATTGAGTCGTTTGTGACTCATAGCAACCCTATGTACAAGAGCCCTAAACCCTGCTCTATCCTGTGCCAATCGCACTGCCTATGACACACCCATCCCGATTACCCCAGTCACCAAATCAATCCATCTCATGGAGGGTCTTCCCCTCCTGCGCCGTTCCTCCACCCTCCCAAGCATGATGTCCCTCTCCAAGGACCCGTTCCTCCTTGCAACATGCCCAAAGTATGTCAGACGAAGCCCCAGAATCCTTGCCTCTAAGGAGTTGCTTGGTTTAATCCTCTCCAGGATGAATCTGTTTGTTTCTTGGCAGTCCATGGTACATTCAATACTCTTCTCCATCACCACAGCTCAAAGGCATCAATTCTCCTTCTGTCCTCCCTAGTCACTGTCCAACTCTCTGATGCATAACAAGTGACTGCAAAGATCATGGCCTGTATCAGGCGTACCTTAGTCTCCAGAGAGACACCTAAATAAATAGATACCATAAAAATGAAAACATTTCAACATAGTGAAAGTATTTATGTAAAACCAAGAGCCAACATCATCCTTAATGGAGAGAGGTTAAAGGCATTCCCTTTGAGAACAGAAACTAGACAAGGATGCCCACTATCACCGCTCCTATTCAATATTGTATTAGAAGTCTTAGTGACAGCAATAAGACAAGAGAAGGAAGTAAGAGGTATCCAACTGCCAAAGAGGAGGTAAAGCTAGCTCTATAAGCTGATGATATGATAGTATACTTAGAAAACCCTAAAGACTCAGCAAGAAAACTAATGGACATAGTTGACCAATTCAGCAAAGTGGCAGGATACAAGATCAACATACAAAAATCAGTTGCATTTCTCTACAGTGACAAACAGAATACAGAAAAGGAGCTAAGAAAAACAATACCCATCACAATAGCTAATCACAAGATTAAATATTTGGGAAAAACTCTAACTAGAGACACAAAAGACCTACACAAAGAAAATTACAAATATTACAATAGGCATAAATCAATAGTAATTAGTGATATAAAATACAAAGTATATGAATGACTGTTTGAAACACAATGTAAACAAATTATTGTGTTAAAATAACTTTTAAAAAGAAAAATGTTTTATGTGGAATGCACTAATTAAGTCCCATAAAGAAAAATACTGCCTAAAACCATTATTGTAAAAATACAAGGATTACTAGTAAGATGTATACGAAAGTCCAAAGGAGAAAAGGGAGGGAGGAAGCGGTCTGAGAGGGGAGCAAATCATGAGGTCACAGAGTTCAGTGGGCAGAGGGCAGGGGTGAAGGAATTAGGAAAGGTCAGTGTTGACCAGAAAAGGTAGAGCAATGGTGGGCATGATAATTACTTTTAGAAAATACAAAATATGGGAGTGATCTTATGAAACATAATATGAATAAACAAATGTGTGAAATGCAATGTAAATAAACAAAACACAATGTATATGAATTTTGTATGCAAATCAACATAAGATAAAAAATAATTTTTTAAAAGATAAATGCTTATTACAAAATAAAAACAATTTAAAAAAACACACATTACTACAAGAAACAGAAAGAAACCTGGGGAAATGGAAGAAGATACCATGCCTATGGATAGAAGACTCAAAACTGTGAAAATGACAATTCTACCAAAGGCACTCTACAAATTCAATGCAATCCAAATACAGATACCAAATCCATTCTTCAACAATATGGAAAAGGCAATTTCCAATTTTATTTGGAAAGAGATTCCAAATAAGTAAAGCACCCCTGAAAAAGAGAAACAAAGTAAGAGGCATCACAGTACCTAATTTCAAATAATACTGAACAGCCATTATGGTCAAGACCGCAAGTTGATAAACACATAGATCAATGGAATAGAATTGAGAACCCAGAAATCAGTTCATCTACCTATGCTCAACTGATTTTTGACAAGGAGATAAAATCAGTTAAGTGGGAAAACAACAGCCTTTTTAACAAATGGTGTTGGCAAAATTGGAAAAGTATCTGTAGAAAACTCAAGCAAGATCCACACCTCACATCATACACAAAAACTAACTCAAGATGGATCAAGGACCTAAGAGTACAACCAAAGACTATAAACTTCCTTAGAGAAAAGCATGGAAGAACTATAGAAACCATAATCCACTGTACGAACAGTCTTCCAAGAAAATGAAAACCGACAACCATCAAAATAAATGAATTGGAACTTCTAAGAATCAAATCCCTATGTACTATGTACATCAAAAAAATTCAACAGGGTAAAAAGAAAAGCCATAGACTTGGAAAAAATATTTGGTAATGACATATCTGATAAGGGCACATCAATAAGAAAAAGGTAAACAACCCAAAAGAAAAATGGGCACAGGATATGAACAGACATTTCACCAAAGAAGACAACAGATCGCAAAAACATGAAAAAATGTTCAAAATCCCACCCATGAGATATCTCAACCCAGCAACAATAGCAAAGTTCAACAGAGCTGCAAACAACAAATGCTGATGAGGTTGTGGAGAAATTGGAACCCTATTCACTGCTGGTAGGAGTGTAAAAAGGTACAACCACTCTGGAAGGTGGTTTGGTGCTTTCTCAAAAAGTTGGAAACAGAAATAACATTTGACCCAGCAATTCCACTACTTAAGAATATACCCTAGAGACTTCTGCGCGTGCGCAGTGAGGGTCTGTCTGCCCGACCTTCAACAAGGCCTGCACCATCATGTTTTCTCGGGCAAACCTCGTTGTCTCGGCCTGGGCTGTGCAGCCACAATGGACCCAGGTTCGAAATATGGCAACTTTGAAGGATATTACCAGGCGACTGAAGTCAATCAAAAACATTCAGAAAATTACCAAGTCTATGAAAATGGTAGCAGCAGCAAAATATGCCCGAGCAGAGAGGGAGCTGAAACCAGCGCGAGTATATGGAGTCGGATCTCTCGCGCTCTATGAGAAAGCTGATATTAAGGTTCCTGAAAACAAGAGACACCTCATTACTGGTGTATCCTCAGATCAAGGGCTCTGTGGTGCTATTCATTCCTCGATTGCAAAACAGATAAAAAGTGAGGTGGCCGAGCTTACAGCAGCTGGAAAAGAAGTTATGATTGTTGGGATTGGAAATAAAATCAGGGGCATCTTGCATAGGACTCATTCGGACCAATTTCTGGTAACATTTAAAGAAGTGGGAAGGAAGCCTCCTACTTTTGGAGATGCATCAGTTATTGCTCTTGAATTGCTGAATTCTGGCTATGAATTTGATGAAGGATCCATCATCTTCAATCGATTCAGGTCTGTCATCTCCTATAAGACTGATGAAAAGCCCATATTTTCCCTTAATACAACTGCAAGTGCTGAAAGCATGAGTATCTATGATGATATTGATGCTGATGTGCTATGAAATTACCAAGAATACACTCTGGCAAACATCATCTACTACTCTCTGAAGGAGTCCACCACTAGTGAACAAAGTGCCAGGATGACAGCTATGGACAATGCCAGCAAGAATGCCTCTGAGATGATCGACAAACTGACTTTGACATTCAACCGTACCCGCCAAGCTGTCATCACAAAGGAGTTGATTGAAATCATCTCTGGTGCTGCAGCTCTGGATTAATGAAAATCAAGTGTCATCCTCAGACAAGAGGTAAAGAAGAAAAGTTAAGCCAGCTCATTTCATTATGCTTAATGCTGTCCTTGTCAGAGAGATTGTTGGTCCATTGTTCAAATTACTAAAGACAGCAAGATATTTGTAAATTATCTTACAATAAATGATTTTAAAATTAAAAAAAAAGAATATACCCTAAAGAAACCAGCGCTGCCACCCCAATATATGTACACTCATGTTTATTGCTGCATTATTTACATAGCAAAGAGAAGCAACCCAAGTGTCCATCAACAAATGAATGGCTAGAAAAACTATGATATATTTACACAATGGAATACTATGCAGTACTTTTTTTGAAAAACAAGAACTCAGAAAATATTATACAACATGAGTGACCCTGGAGGACATTAGGCTGAGTGAAATACCTCAATCACAAAAGGACAAACACTGCATAATGCCACTGTTATAAAACAGACTGACATGAAGGTTGGGAACAAACTAAGAAAAGAAGGGATAAATAATGAACACTGCATTGGAATAGATTAAGGAAAGAACTATTTAAAAGCAATATTTGACTATGCATTATACGTATGACAAAAGTTCAGAATAAGAGGTGTATAGCAAAGTGGACTGGGGGAGGGTTGGGTAGATGGAGGAAATTATGCAACAATGATTTTTTAAAAAAAAAGGCAAATAGGGAGAAGTAGGGAGGAAAATGTATAACAATGAATGAATGAAAAATCCAACTTTTCTGTAAACTTTAATTAAAATTACAATTTAAAAAATGAAAATGGGGGGGATAAAACCATGCATATCCAAAAACTTCTCCAACAGGGTAAAAAGGGAAGCCACTGACTGGGAAAAAGTATTTGGTAATGACATGTCAGATAAGGGACTTATATCTAGAA
>NW_006399916.1:3966328-3984856 GCF_000299155.1 Elephantulus edwardii
AAAATTAATAAAATAATTTTTTTTTAAATGAAAACCTTTTCCTCACTAAAAGACTTGACCAAAAAGTGAAATACAAGCTGCCACGGAAAAGCATTTTCATAAATTATATATCCAACAAGACTGTAATAAGAAAAATACGTATGAAGTGCTGACAAGAAAATTCAATCATAAAATAGACACAAAATTTCAACAGATATTTCAGCAAAGAGAACATGCAAATTGCCATGGAACAACAGAGAAAAGATGTTCAGTGCCACTTGCCAACAGAGACGCAAATCAAAAGTACAAAGAGACTCCACTGCACTCCCATCAGGACGGCTAGGATCTGCTCCCGTGTGACTTACTGCCTCTGAAAACCACTGAAGGGTCAGTTCTGAGTCGGTTCAGACTTAAAGCCACAGATGGCTAGGAGGGATCTCTAGTGGCATGGTGGATAAGGAGTTGCAATATCAAGTCAAACGCACATGGTTCAAATCCATCAGCTGTTCTGTGAGAGAATTGTGGGCAATCTCCTCCTTAGTGATTTACTTCCTCTGAAAACCCACTAGAGGGTCCACTGTGAGTCAGTTCCAACTTGACACCACACAATAACAATAGTAACAGGATGTCTAGAGAGCTCTGGTGGCCTAGTTTCTAAGGATATGCACTAACTCCAAGACTGAAACCTCTCTGAAGGTTCAAAGGCTCCAAGAGTAAGCGATGTGCAAACTCTTCCCATGTGATTTACAGCTTCAGAAACCCACTGGAGGGGCAGGCAGGAGTCAGTTCCAATTCAGTTGGCAATGACTGTTGATATATGGGTATTTTACTGGACCCAAACATTTAAGAGGCTCTTACTTTCAGTAAAAAAACCTACTCACTACTCAGTTTCTAGGGAGCTCTGGTGGCAAGATGCTGTGCTGCAATCATGAAGACAAACAGTTCGAGGCCACTAGCTGCCCTGCAAGAGAAAGATACTTATCTTTCTTTCTATCTACCTAAAACATAGATTTATTTATACATATAAATATATTATATACAAATATATAATAAAAAGTGGTCATTGTAGCACAAGTCACAAATAATCTATTAATAAATGATCATGAATCATGATCATCATGAATGATGAATGAAACAATAAAGCATACTATATACATGCCATGCAATACTACTCAGCCAGTGAGACACAGGAAATTTTGATATATGCCATACACAGGTTTAGAATCGAGCTGGAAGATACGTTGAGCTAAAGATGCTAACCACAAAAGTACATGTACTATATGGCATCACTTAACAGAAATAGACAAGAAAAGGCAAATGTATAGAGACCTATACCTGGGCAGGAAAGAAGAGGGAAGTAGGGGTTAATGGGGATGCAAAAACTGCATCAATTAAGGGTCCGACTGTGGAAGCTGAGTTGGCAAACGCTGTGTGGCAGGTATCTTTAGAGCAATGATAAAAAGAGAGTGGCTGCTGTGGCTGCTTACATACAACCAAACACCTCCGGGGTTGGAGGTTTGGAGGTTTAGGGTCATGGCTTCAAAGGACAGAACCAGAAATCGGTCAAATAATGTGCTTGGAATCCTGTTCGCTGGGTGCTGATGGGGGTCTTAAAAGCTTGCTGGCCTATACAGCACGCAAGGCACAACAACTGGTCTGTAAAAGAGGATGAAGTCAGGAACAGGACGGGGATGTGGAGTATGTGGCTTACTGCCTCCCTTGCCACAAAACCAGAACTGACTGGGAGCCCAGGCATTCCTACCAAACATTCTGATCAAAGAGTTCCCAGAAGGATCTGACCACAAGGGGTGGGAAATACAGAATAAACTCGAAATCCTTACACAGCTCACACATCCGAGAGCTCTGGAGGCTGGATAAATCCCTGAAAATACTGTCCAGAGATAATCTTTAAACCTTCAATCAAAAACATCCCCTGAATTTGTCTTAAAACCCAACAACCGTTTAGCTTAGCTGGTGTAAATGTCACTTTGACTCTGTGCTGTCTCCGGAACTAAGGATTACCTGGGAACCTCAGAGGGCACTGAATTTATGGCAATAAGGAACTCAGAAAAGGAGGGTGTTCACACAACCCAGGGAATGTACTCAATGTCACAAATTAGACACAGGAAAACTGCTGAGCTGGTGTATACCACTGCTGTGTGCATGCTCCATGACACGAAAACAAACATACACACATCTAATATAGTCTCAAATAGGGAAGAAAAATGTTAACCTATATGCTGAGTGACTACCTTTCTTTATAAAGAGGGGTGTTTCAAAAACCACTGTGAAAGGAGATCGGTAGCCCAAGTATGTGGCTGATCCCAGAACAGAGGGGAAGAGATCAGGGAGACAGTCATGTGTGCAGAACTTAGTAAGAAATGTGGTCATGCACACCCATGGAAACCACTTAAGTGCCCACCAACAAACGAATGGATAGAGAAGCTGTGATATATTCACACAATGGAACATTATGCTGCATTGAAAAACAAGGAATTCATGCAATATTATACAAAATGGGTGACCCTGGAGGACATTATTCTGGGTGAAATATCTCAATCACAAAAGGACAAATACTGCATAGGGTCACTGTTGTAAGATGGGACTGATATGGGGTTGGGAAGAACTTAAGAGGGGATAGATAATGTATACTGCATTGGAACAGATGAGAGAACTGTTTAAAAGGGACATATGATTAGGTATTATTGTCATAACAGGAGTCAAGAGTGAAAGCTGGATGGTGGAGCAGACTTGGGGAGAGGGATTGTATAACAATGAAAGAATTTTTCTTTTACTTTTCAAAGGGAAGAACGAACTAGTGGGGAGGGGTAGGCAAGGAGAAAAGTGCAACAATAAATGAATGGAAATCCAAAGTCTCTGTAAACTTTCATTAAAATTAATAATAATAAAAAATAGAAATGAAAAAAATAAATGTGATCAAACCGTCTAAGGGAGAAGAAAAAAAAAAAAACAACAAAAAACCCCTATCTTTTCCAGAGAAAACTAATTATTTCTTTTGTCATTATCAAAAGGTTTTTCACTATCTTATTATTTAACATGGCTTTATCTTTCTTTCTCCTCCAATGAGCAAGTACACATGTTTAAGAAGAAAGGAAAAATTTAAATAAATACTTTTCCATGCAACAATGAATGAACGGAAACCCTAAGTCTCTATAAACTTGCATTAAAATTAATAAAAGAAAAAAAGAAAGAAATGAATCCTGTCTCTGTCCAGGGAACCAGTTTTCTTCATACAGTTTCCTTCAAGTGCTCTGTCCCCAGTTTGCTATTTCCAGACTGGATGCACACCTAACAACATCCCTGGGCCTCCTCCTAACTCACCTGCCTGAGGAAACCACTCAGGCACCTTCCCACAGGCCCTACCACAATCAATTTTTCTTTTTTTTTTCAGAATCAATTTTTAATCCACGGATGTCAGTTTTTATTTCCGGCTTTTAATACAGTTCACTGTTTTCCACAAATTAAACCTCTCAAGCTAGAAACACACACATGCACACATTCTGAGTTTTTGTATAAGTCACTACAATTCAAGCAAAAAATGAAAGGTTTTTAAAAAACACTAAACATCTGCTTGCTTTTAGAAGTCTGACAACCTATTCTTCATTTATATGCAAACTTAGTTAAAAAAAATTACCTACTTGACTCTGAAAAAAGTCAAGTAAGGAGGTACTTGTCCTATCAGATACTAAGCTATAATACAAAAGCATAGAATAAAAACATCAACATAAAATATAAGCCATCTTCAGGACTGAAGACTTAAAAAGACCAAGCTACAATGTTACACAGGAAAAAAAGCTTTCATTTAAATGATTACTAAATATAAAGGTAATAAATCTTGCATAAGAGTAAAAAGCAGTAAACAAAATGGGAGAAGATTTTGCAACATCTGAAACTTCTAGAGTGCACAAGGAATGTCTGTAAGTCAGTCTTCTGACTGACCACTGAAAGATAGACAAAAGGCAGAGGAAGAAGCTCATGGCCGTCAAATTCAAGCTACTTTCAGCTCACCTCCTTTGGGTCTGAGGCAGATAGAAGAGACTGCTCATCTTTGTCCCCAGGAGCCCCCTAACCAGCAGAGACCTAATAAGTGGCCTCTGGGCTAGAACACAGACCCCTGCAGACTCGAGCCGGCCACCAGAGCTCCCCAGTCTAGAGAAAAGGAATGTGAGTATCAGCCTAAAGGTAACTAGTAAAACATGTAAGGGGACCAAATGGGGGAAGGGGTGGGAGCAGAGGAGTGAGGATGTGTAGGGATTAAACCACAGGGTTGCACAATTTGGTGGGTGGAAAGAGGAGGTGAAGGAAATGGGAAGGATCTGGACAGGGATTTGAAAAGACAAGGTAATGATGGGCAAGTGCAACAGTGATTAGTTTTCTAGAACATAATCCCGAAGCTTCATCTGACATACTTTGGACATGCTGCAAGGCGGGACCAGTCCTTGGAAAGGGACATCATGCTTGGGAGGGTGGAGGGACAGCAAAGAGAAGCTCCTTGATGAAATGGATCGATTCAGTGACTGGGGAAATGGGGATAGGTGTGTTGGAGACAGTGAGGTTGGCACAGGACAGAGCAAGAGTTTAGGGCTGTTGTACATAGGGTCGCTATGAGTCGCTATGAGTCGCTGGCGACTCTATGGCACATAACAACAATATATGGGAATGACTGTGTGAAACACAATATGAATTTGACAAGTGTGTAACACTATGCATATGAACTTTGTAAACAAATGAATATAAAATTTAATTTAAAAAATGTTCTAATTGACTACCTATCTGAAAGAAGGCAAAAGAAAGGTGACAGATGATGACAAGAAGACAATAAAAAAACGAAATCTGAATCCTCTATGCTTGTAAGACACAGATGAGCACAGCTATTAGAGAGAACAATCTAGCAGGACCTAGTAAAATCATGTAGAAGTTGCTGTGAAACCCTGCAATCTCACTGCAGAGAATTTTCCAGAGGTAGACTCACAGGAGTCTATCACTCCCTCCCTGCTGTGCACCCAGAACCAACTCACAGCTGACCATCCCAGCAGGATTTCTGAGGCTGAAAATTGTTCCTAATCTTTCTTCTGTGCAGTCACTGGTGGATTCAAACTCCCAGAGAGGTGTGGCCTTTGGATTTGCAGCACAACTCCCAGTGGGATACCAGAGCCTCCTATGATATCATTAGTCAAAGACATGTGCCATTCTCTTTTATTACAGGATAGCAGATATCACACTTGCAATAATGACAAAGATCCTTCTACTCTTGTGCCTTTCAGACCTCAGAGAAAAGGACTGTCATTCTCGGGATACATGGCCCATGTCAGGACCAAGTCTGACAGAACTGGTATGTGGAATGTCAACATAAACAACTCAACATAAACACAACACCAGAATGACACCAAGACCACCCCTGAGGTAAGCGCTCTGCTTCTAGACTGCCCTATTCAGATGGACAAGTGGTAAGGAGCTGCACTGCCATCTCACCAGCACACAGTTTGAATCCACCAGCCGCCCTGGGGAGAAAGAAAGGCAGTCTCCTCCCATGTAATCTACTGCTTCTGAAAACCTGCTGGAGAGTCAGCTATGGGTCAGTTCCAACTCAACAGTACACCACAATGACATTTACACACAAACCTAATGCCTCTGGACTTTATTCTTATCTGTTCTCTCCTGGCTTTATCAGTAGGAGGGTACCCTTCACTGGCTTCCAATGAATCTCCATCACTGTTCCAGGACCTTCTCATAATAGCAAGCCACTTATCAATTCTCCTTTCCCTCAGCAGAGTGGACACCCACTGAAACAGTAGCCTTCCATGAAGAACAACAACAAAATAATCCTTTCTTTTCGTCTATTTTCAATCAAGTGCAGAACATTCTGTGCTTTTCACTCCTCATTTGTCAAGGTGGGAAAACAAAGCAGGCTGAACCAAACATCCTTCACAGTAAATAATGTGTACTTTAGCCATTTTCCCATTTAACTGACTAGTTAAAACACTGCTTTAGGAGGTCAGAATTGCTTCCACTGTGGAAAGCTGGGCCACTTCAGTAGACAGTGTCACAGACGAGAGCCACAGATAGGCAAGGGAGTAGAGAGGAAGCTCCCATTCACTTGCTTTAAGTGTGGATCTGAAGGACACTTGGCCAAGGGTGGCCCCACATCAGGTCCTCGTGGCTGACAGGACTGACAGGCCCCAGCTCCCAGCTGGAAACAAAGGAGGACACTTCAATGATTTAGATCCTCCCAGAAGAGCTGTGGGTGAGCATTAACCCTACTGGTAAGTATATTCATTTTCTCCTGGACACAGAGCCTACTAATTGGTCCTAAACGCCTTCTAAGGTCCCAACTCTTCTCACTATTTCTTAGTTGTTAGAATGGATGGAAAACCTCACAAGCAGTTCCTTACTTCACCTCTGCCTTGCATGCGGACTTCCGAGCTGTAAAACAACCCAATGTTAGATGGAATTTGCTCCAGGACTTAAGAACAGTAAATGACACAGCTGAGCCTCTACATCTTGAGGTTCCTAACCTCTACACTATAATAGACAAAGTGCTAGTCAATAGGTCTTTTATTATAAGAACCACCTTCCCTGTGTAACTTGATTTATGCCACTATTAGAACCTCTACTCGGAATATTATTGCTTTTTAATTTTTGACTCATGTACTTTAAACTTGTTAGCTAAATTTGTGTCTTCTAGGCTGCAACACTTCCATGATACATCTTCAAGGATATGAACATGTACAGCTAATCACAATTAATAACAGTGCATCTAAATTCCAAAATCAATCTCCATAATAGTCTATGTGTTTTCTACTGCCAAAGGGGCCCTTTAGAGTAGTGAGAGAAGATATCTTCACCCTGAAACCCACAGCATCCCTTTTCAGCAGGAAGTAGCTAAGAGAATATGCCATCCCCTTTTCCTTATGAATCAGGGTGAAGTCTCTCAGGGAGTGATAGGGAATGGCAAAGGACACACTGACAAAGGAGATTAATCAGAACTGGCTTAGACAAACACTGTAGCAACTGGACAATTAAAACAGACATTCAAGGGGGGGGGGAAGAAGAACGAACTGGGGAGGAGGGTAGAGAAAACAGTGCAACAATGAATGAATGAAAACCCAAAATCTCTGTAAATGTTCATTAAAACTAATAAAATTTTTTTTAAAAAAACCACTGCTTTAGAAATGTTTTCATGTTTAACAGACACATACAAAACTGCAGAGAGAAATACTAAGGAATAATATTAGTTCAGCTCAACAATTCAACTCATTCCCATCGAGTTGGACCCGGCTCATAGCTGACCTTCCAGTGGGTTTTCAGAGGCAGTAAATCACATAGGAGATTGCCCAGCTTTCTCTCAAAGAGCCGTGTACACTGCTCTGCCTCTACTACATTCAGGAGCATCTTATCAGTTCCGGTCTCCATGAAACCAATTTTGACTCATGTGACCTCAGATGCTCAAACCAGATAAATGGGTAGAATACAACTCTCAAAGCGAGCAATTCCATGAACAAAAGACCTGAAGCCTGTCCTACCCTCTGCCGTGCTCATCACCTCTGACACACCTGAGTCCATTGCTGCAGTCACTGTGTCAGTCTTATTTCTTTTGGACGTAAGGGTCTTCCTCTCTTTCACCAACCCTCTACCTTTCCGTGCATGATGTCCCTCACCAGTGAACAGCTTCTCCTAGCAATAAGCCCAAAGTTATGAAATGAACATTTGTCATCTTTGCCTCAAAGGAACACTCTGAATGCACCTTCTCCAAAACATATGTTTGTTCTTTTGGCCGTCCACGAGATATTAAGACTCTCTCCTCCAATACCACAGCTCAACAGCATCAATTTTTCCTCTGTCATCATTAGTCATTGTCCAGCTCTCAGATGCGCACACATGCTCTACTGTATTATTTCCCTAAAGATACTTCCCACATTTATTTTTGGATCTTAAACTTCCAGTTTGCATCAACTTCCTGCATTTTGTAGGCATCTCTTTGATTATACATTAGTAAGTGTTTTAAATATACTGTCTCCTCTTTGACTTTAATATGTCAAGAAGAGATCAATCAAATCCACTGATTCATTTATTCATTTCTTTGTTAACTGCTCATCAAATGAGTTCCAAATAAAATGAGTATTAAACAATGATGAAAGCAAAGAAATTTTAAAAACTGGACTTAAAATTTTCTCAAGAGTATTTGTTGGCCTACAAATGTCCTTCTTGAGAGAATGTAACTATGATCTAAGGCCACTGATGGACATTAAGTCTCAGGTTCAAATTTGAGACTCAAAAATTTTCAATTCTTCACTAAAACGCTCCATGTAGACTGTAGACACCAATAAGCAACAGAGTTTTAGGAAGTTAGAGGGTGATTTTTAATCCCAACACTCAAGTTGCTCTCACGGAGAGAAGCAAGTTGAGCAGCTTAGGTTCACAGGGGCAAAGGCTTGGCTCAGAGCATTCAACTCAACTCACTACCTTCAAGTCAGAACCGACTCAGCTGATTCCGAGGCAATGCATCACATGGGAGATGATGACAGATCTTTTTCCTCAGGAGCTGCCAATGGATTCAAAGCCCGAGAGTTGTCACCTTTGGATTAGGAGCACACTCCCTTAAACAGACCCTGTTGTTGTTATGTGCCGTCAAGTCACCTGCAACTCACAGCGACCCAATGTGTAACAGCACTGAACCCTGCTCTATCCTGTGCCAAACTTACTGTCTCTGACACACCTATCCTCCTTATCCCAGTCACTGTATCAATCCATTTCATTGATGGTCTCCCTCTCTTACTCTCTCCCTCCACCCTTCCAAGCATGATATCCCTCTCCAAGGACTGATCCCTCCTTGCAACATGCCTACAGTATGTCAGACAGAGCTTCAAAATTCTTACTTCTAAGGAGCATCCTGGTTTCACCCTCTCTAAGACAAACCTGTCTGTTCTCCTAGCAATCCATGGTATATTCAATACTCTTCTCCAGCACCACAACTCAAAGGCATCAATTCTCTTTCCATTATTCCTAGTCACTCCAGATTTATGATGCATAGCAAGTAACTGTGAAGATCATGGCCTGAATCAGGTGCGCCTTAGGCTCCAGACTGACATCACTGCTCTTCAGTACTCTGGAGAGATCTCTGAGAGCAGACTTCCCCAATGCAATTCTTCTTCTGATTTCCTGGCTGCTGGTACCAAGAGTGTTGACTGTGAAGTCAAGCAATCTGAAGCTGTTAACAATCTCAATCTCTTCACCATCTATCATGAAGCTGATGCTAATCGGCCCAATAGTGAGAATCTTTGTTTTCTTGATGTTGAGCTTCAATCCATATTGAAGGCTGCAGTCCTTGACGTTCTAAAGCAAGTACTTCAGGTCCTCCTAAGTTTAAGAAAGCAAGGTTGTATCATTGGCATAACTCAGGTTGTTGATGAGTCTTCCTCCAATCCTAATGTCAAATTCTTTCTCATAGAGCCTCCCGGATGATCTGTTCTGCATATAGATTGAAAAGGTATGAAAACAGGACACATCTCTGGCATACATCCTTCCCAATTTTAAACCATGTGGTGTTTCCTTGCTCTGTTCTAACAACTGCCTCTTGGTCCCAGTACAGGTTTCACGTAAGTACAGTCAAGTGTTCTGGGATTCCCATTCTTCTCAGAGTCAGCCACAGTTTGTTGTGATCCACACAGTCAAATGCCTTTGCATAGTCAATGAAACATAGATAATCCTCTGGTACTCCTTGCTTTCAGCCAAGGTAAAACACTAGCTATAATAGCCCTAGTACCACAGCCTCTTCTAAACCTATCCTGCACTTCTGGCAGTTCTCTGTTGAGGTGTTGGGGTGTTGTTGTTTTTTATCATTGTCTGCAAAATCTTGCTTGCACATGATATTAATGACATTGTTTGATAGTATCCACACTCTATCGGGTCACCTTTCTTCAGAATGGGAATAAATATGGATCTCTTCCAGTCAGTTGCCCAGGTGGTTGTCCTCCAGATTTCTTGGCACAACTTGGTGAGCACACCCAGGCAGCCTCTGTTTGCGGAAATATATCAATTGGTATGCTGTCAATTCCTGGGACCTTGTTTTTGGCCAATTCCTTCAGAGCAGCTTGAACTTCTTCATCACCACAGGCTCTCGCTCATACATAATTTCATGGAATTCTTCTGTATCAGCCAATTTCTTCTGGTACAGTGACTTTGTATATTCCTGCCATCTTCTTTTAATGCTTTCTGGATCATTTCATATTCTGCCCAAAGCATCAAGAATTGTAGCTTGAAGCTTGAATGTGTTCTTCAGTTCCTTCAACTTAAGAAATGCCAAATTAGTTTAGCCTTTTTTTTTTCTGACTCCAGTTCTTTGCACTTGGTTTAATTTCACTGGTATTTTGCTAGACTCAAACATTTAATAGATTTCCTCTTTCAGTAAAAAAAAAAAATCCACTCACTACTCGGGCCTAGGGCAAGAAGTTGCACTGCAATCCAGAAGAGGCCAACAGCTGTTCCACAGAAGCAGGTCCTCTGATTAACTACCTCTGAAAACTCACAGGAGGGTCAGCTATGGGTCAGTTCTGACTTGATGATACACAACAAGAATCCAAGGTGTCTAAATCTTCAGAGGTACTGTGCATGTAACGAGTAGTATCTACATTCAGAAGGGAAAATTAAATTAGGAGAATGGGAAAGTAAATTAAGACTAAGTTGTGCGTTTTTGAGTTGGAACTGATTCATTGCTGACCCTTCAGTGGGCTGTTTCAAAGGCTGTAAACTATGCAGGAGAAGACTGCCCACCCTCTCTCATGGAACTACTACTAGATTCAAGCTGCTTGCCTTTGGGTTGGCAACACAAATTCTTATCCACTAAGTAAAAGATGGTCAAATATCTGCTGGCCCTTCTAGTAGAAATAGGTCTTCTTGTAATAACAATGATGAAATGGTCCTCAGTCACAGTTGCACGGGTTTCAAGAACAACTCTTCCATTAATCAGAAGCTGCACTTTCAGTCATAGGACAGTTACTGTATTAGTCTCCTGTCGAGTGTGACTGCTACACATACCCTATTCACAAGTCTTTGCAAGTCTTACTCGCCCCCACACTCTCTTTTTAATTACCCTCAAGTTGGAACCAACTCATAGCTGACCCTCCAGCAGCATTTTAGCAGCTATAAATCCCACCAAAAAATGCCCATCTTTCCCACAAAGCTCAGATTTGGGTAAATTCAAACCATCTGCCTTTGAGTTGGAAGCAGCAACCCTTTACCCACTCTGCCACCACAGCTCCTTATCTTACACACAAATCACAATTAGGCTGGCACTGGAAATTCAGAACTCATATAAACCTGCATAAAATGATCTTCAGTTTCTGGGACAGAAAAAATCAGGTGTTTCACACAGCCAATCCAGAACTGCCACCATCGGAATCGCTTGGTAAGATTAGAGACCCGCCTGGACTAACCAAATGGCTGTTTCATTGCAGGTGGGGCCTGATCATGTCTAGCAGAGCGCCCCGAGTGATGTGTATCCTGGACATGAGGGCACTCTGCTCTGCGCCCTTCTGTGGAGAGCCAGGGCTCTGGGTGGGCTTAAACAGGCCTCTCTGCCCTCGCACCACGTGAAAGGGGGACGGGCCACGTGGGGCAGGTACACGCAGTCCTCAGCACCCACACCGCCTGTGGGTGACCACGGTAAACTGCGATCGGAGGAGCGGAACCAGAAAAACCGCCCTGGGGGAACGTACCACGTGCACAGGCCTAGGGCTAATCTGGAGCTGCTAGGATCTGGAGAACTATTTGTGGGCAGAGGGTTCAGGGAAGGGTGGCAGGTGGCCGGGAGCAGAGCGAGGAAACCGCTGTACGCCACATGGGTGTCGCCAGGCCCTGCGGGTTCTCCAAACGGATGACGAGGTAGCACGTGTATCCGCGCGTCAACACCCGGGTGGTCGAGTCCACGTATACAGACTACCAGGTGAATGCCGAATCCACACATAAACAATCTATGCACGACCGCCAGAGTCGTGGCGGTCCAGGGTCGCAGGGGTCACGCCGCAGAGTCCCCTCATCCCGCAAGAGCCCCGCGAACCCACAAACCAGAGGCAAGTCCAGCGCGTGCGTCCCCGAGCGCGGGACACGGGGACAGGCACCTTCACCTGGACCTTCCTGGGGCTCCCCGAAGCAGGACGCCACGTGGCCAGGGCAAGGGGACCCCAGTTGCGTACGGGCTCCGGTCCTGCACAGTGCCTAGGGGTGGCCCTGCTAGGTCTCCAGTGGCGGAGAGGACGGGGGCTGGGCCCGAAGGCCGGTGGGGTGCGCAGCGGTCTTGAATCCTTCAGATCCTGGACTTTACAGGTCACACCTTGTTTCCGAGCTCAATCCAGTCCTAGCTCGGAGCGTCCGCCCTGCTGAGCTGTGATTGGTCTGTCGGAGAGCAGCGCATGGGTATTGGCTGGGTATCTCACCCAATCGACTACTGCGTAGCCCAGCGCTCTCTGGGAGATGTAGTCAAGGGTCCTGGGTCCTCAGGAGGCCTTTGAACATCACTGCCCTAGCTTCCGGAAGTGGCCTTCTTAGTGAAAATCTAGGTCGAGGTTTACTTTTGACATGACCAGATTTTGTGGTCCCAAGAGATAGGGAATCCAATCCAGAAAACCAGACTCTTCATTCCATGGGCAAGATTCTTAGCCCCTTAGTTTCCACACTGCACTCTCTAAAAAAGAAAATGGAAGGGCACCAAGAGTTCTATTTCAAGGGACACTGATCACAGCATAAGAAATTGGCAGCAATTGAAAAACAAGGAACTCATGCAATATTATTCAAAATGGGTAACCCTGGAGGACATCAATGCTGAGTGAAATATCTCAGTCACAAAAGGAAAAATACTGTATGGTGCCACTGTTGTAGAATGGGACTGACATCAGGGTTGGGGTAAGACTGAGAAAAACTGGATGAATTATGTAGACTGCATTGAAACAGATAAGGGAGAGAACAATTTAAAAGTGATATATGATAGGGTATTATGGTTATCAAAAGAATCCATAATTAAGGTTGCATAGTGGAGTGTCCTGGGGCAGGGGAGGGAGGAGAGCGGAGAGGGGTAGGGGGGTATTGTATACCAATAAAAGGATTTTTCTTTTACTTTTCAAAGAGAGGAGCGAAGTAAGGGGGAGTGGTGGGCAGGGAGAAAAGTGCAACAATGAATGAATGGAAATTCAAAATCTCTGTACATGTTCATTAAAATTGATAAAATAAAATTTTTTTAAAACTGCTAAAAAAATTGGCAGCGGTTTGAAGCATTTGGAATCACAGAAGCCCATAAAGCTTGAGATATAAGCTATCAGATCAAGGGATGGATAGCGGGAGATAGGTGCTGAAGGGAGTAGGTGGGAGTAGAAGGAAATGCTGGTGGAGCAGGGAAATGGGTGGATCAAGACACTCCTGTCAAAGACAGGGACAACACTGAAATGACTAGTTATTTCTGTTGTTATTGTTATGTGCCGTCGAGTCGCTTGCGACTCATAGCGACCCTATGTACAACAGCCCTAAACTCCACTCTGTCCTGTGCCAATCGCACTGTCTCTGACACTCCCATCCCAATTATCCCAGTCACTGAATCAATCCACCTCATAGAGGGCCTTCCTCTCCTGCACTGACCCTCCACCCACCCAAGCATGATGTCCCTCTCCAAGGACCGGGCTCTCCTCACAACATGTCGAAAGTATGTTAGACGGAGCCTCAGAATCCTTGCCTCCAAGGAGCCACCCGGTTTAACCCTTTCCAGGACAAATCTGTTTGTTTTCCTAGCAGTCCATGGTATTCTCAATACTCTTCTCCAGCACCACAGCTCAAAGGCATCAATTCTCCTTCTATCCTCCTTGGTCATTGTCCAACTCTCTGATGCATAACAAGTGATTGCGAAGACCATAGCCTGTATCAGACGCACCTTAGTCTCCAGAGAGACACCATTGCTCTTCAGTACTTTGGAGAGGTCCCTAACAGCAGACTTTCCCATGGCAATGCGCCTTTGAATTTCCTGGCTGCTTGTGCCAAGACTGTTGACTACGGAGCCAAGCAAACTAAAGCTGTGTACAGCATCTCTTCACCATCCATCCTGATGCTGCCAATTGGTCCGGTATTGAGAATCTTTCTCTTCTTGACATTGAGCCTCAATCCATTATTGTAGGCTGCAGTCCTTGACACTCTGCAGCAGGCGCTTCAGGTCCTCTTCAGTTTCAGCAAGCAGGGTTGTGTCATCCGCATAACGCAGGTTGTTGATAAATCGTCCACCAATCTTGACCCCACATTTCTCCTCATAGAGCCCAGCCTCCTGGATAATCTGTTCTGCATATAGGTTGAAAAGGTATGGAGATAGGATACATCCCTGGTGTACGCCCATCCCAATTTTGAACCATGCAGTGTTCCCTTGCTCTGTTCTGACAACTGCCTCCTGGTCCAAGTATAAGTTTCGCATTAGAACGATCAAGTGTTCTGGGATTCCCATTCTTCTCAGAGTCAGCCACAGTTTGTTATGATCTACACAGTCAGATGCCTTTGCATAGTCAATGAAACACAGATAGACATTCCTCTGGTATTCCCTGCTTTCAGCCAAGATCCATCTAACATCAGCTACAATATCTCTAGTACCACGAACCCTTCTAAACCCAGACTGGACTTCTGGTAGTTCTCTGTTGATGTGCTGTTCCAGTCGTTTTTGGAACAAGTTATTTCTACAATTGGGAAATATCTTTCATCTGCATTTTTCTGTGAAATGCTTGTCTGGCAGATAGTTTTCTGTATCTGAGCATTCAGATTAAGACAAAGTAGATAGAAGGATTGGCCATCCACTTCTGAAATAGCAAGCCTTTGAAAACCGCATGTGCAATAGAACACTCTTAGACTAGCAGATAGGGCAAAAGAATTGGAGCTTTCAAGTATAGAAATACTAAGGAAGAGGAGCAATTGTAAGCAGACACTACTGGTTGGAACATGGAATGTGAGAACTATAAATGTAGGAAAATTAGATACTGTTAAAGAAGAAATAGAACGCATCAATATTGACATACTAGGTATTGGCAAGATGAGATGGACGGACATGGGACATTTTTAATCAGATGGTCATATGATCTACTATGCAGGAGATAAAAGGTGAGGAAAAATGGGGTTGCTTTCATTGTTAAAAAAATCATTTCTGCATGTGTCTTGAAATATAATATTGTGAGTGACAAGATAATATTCATACACATACAAGGAAGTCCAGTGAATACCACTATCATTCAAATATATGCCCCAACAACCAGAGGCAAGGAAGAGGAAATAGAAGATTTCTACCAACTTTTGCAGTAAGAGATCGATCGAACACGCAATGAGGATGCATTAATAATAATGAGAGATGGGAATGCAAAAGTTGGAAATGGAGAAGAAGGATCAGTAGGTGGAAAGCGTGGACTTGGTGTCAGAAACGAAGCTGGAGATAGGATGATAGAATTTTGCACAACCAACGATTTATTCATTGCAAATACATTTTAGAAGAAACATAAACGCAGGCTCTACACATGGACTTCACCTGATGGTATGCATAGGAATCAGATTGATTACATCTGTGGAAAGAACCTCTGGAGAAGCTCAATATTAGCTGTGAAAACTGGCCTGTTGCTGATTGTGGAACAGACCACCAACTACTCATATGTAAGTCTAAGCTGAAGCTAAGGAAAGTCAATCAAGTCCATGGGAACCAAAATATAACCTTGAGACTGTCCCACCTGAATTTCAAAACCATCTCAGAAACAGGCTTGAGGCCTTGAACAGTAATGAGTGAAGATCAGATGAGTTATGGGAAGATATAAAAAATATCATTCAGGAAGAGTGCAAAAGGTCATTGCAAAGACAGAGTAGGAAGAAAGGTCAAACTGGATGTCAGAAGAGACTCTGAATATTGCACTAGAGTGCTGAGAAGCCAAAGCAGAGTGAAGTAATCAACATATTAAGGAGCTGAAGATTACAAAATGCAGCGTAACAAGACAAAGTAAAGTATTACAATGAAATGTGCAAAGAGCTCGAGTCAGAAAATCAAAGGGGCTGGACTCAGCATTTCTTAAGCTCAAGGAACTTAAGAAAGTCAAGCCTTGAGCTGCAATACTTAAGGATGCTTTGGACAGAATATTAAAAGATCCTGGAAGTATTAAAAGAAGATAGAAAGAGTATACAAAGTCATCATACCAAAAGGAGTTGGCAGACACAGAAGAATTTCATGGCACAACATATGAGCAAGAGCCAGTGGTGATGTAGGAAGAAGTATAAGTTGCTTTGAAAGAATTGACTAAAAATAAGGCCCCAGGAATTTATGGTATACCAATTTACGTATTTCAACTAATAGATGCTGCCCTAGATGTGCTCACCAAGTTGTACCAAGAAATCTGGCGAACAACCACTTGGCCAACTGACTGGAAGAGATCTATATTTGTTCCCATTCCAAAGAAAGGCGATACCACAGAGTGTGGAAATTATCGAACAATATCATTAATATTACATGCAAGCAAGATTCTGCTGAAGATTATCCCAAAACGACTGAAACAGCACATCAACAGAGAACTACCAGAAGTCCAGGCTGGGTTTACAAGGGGTCGTGGAACTAGGGATCTTAGCTGAAAGCAGGGAATACCAGAGGAATGTCTATCTGTGTTTCATTGATTATGCAAAGGCATTTGACTGTGTGGATCACAACAAACTGTGGCTAACTCTGAGAAGATGGGAATCACAGAACACTTGATCATGCTAATACTATACTTGGACCAGGAGGCAGTGGTCAGAACAGAGCAAGGAAACACTGCATGGTTCCAAATTGGGAAGGGTGTATGCCAGGGATGTATTCTATCTCCATACCTTTTCAATATTTATGCAGAACAGGCTATCCAGGAGGCTGAGCTCTATGAGGAGAAATGTGGCATCAGGATTGAAGAAAGACTCATCAACAATCTGCATTAATGCAGATAACACAAGCTTGCTTGCTGAAACTGAAGAGGACCTGAAGCTTTTGCTGTGGAAGTCAGGTACTGAAGCCTTCAGTATGGATTGAGGCTCAATGTCAAGAAGACAAAGATGCTCACCACTGGGCCAACTGGCAGCATCATGATGGGTGGTGAAGAGATTGAGATTGTCCACAGTTTTAGTTTGCTTGGCTCCACAATCAATACTGTTGGCACCAGCAGCCAGGAAAGTAAAGGATGTATTGCAATGGAAAAATATGCAGTTAGAGACCTCTCTAAAGTACTGAAGAGCAACTATGTCACTCTGGAGACTAAGGTGCGCCTGATACAGGTCATGGTCTTTGCAATCACTTGCTATGCATCAGAGAGCTGGACAATGACTAGGGATGATTGAAGGAGAATTTATGTCTTTGAGCTGTGGTGTTGGAAAAGAGTATTGACTATACCACGGACTGCTAAGAGAACGAACAGATTTGTCCTTTAGAGGGTGAAGCGGGGCTGCTCCTTGGAGGCAAGGAGTCTGAAGCTTCATCTGACATACTTTGGACATGTTGCAAGGACAGACCGGTCCTTGGAGAAGGATGTCATGCTTGGGAGGGTGGAGGGAAAGTATGAGAGAGGAAGACCCTCAATGAGATGGATTGATTCAGTGACTGGGGTCATTGGGATGGATGTGTCAGAGACAGTGAGATTAGCACAAGATAGAGCAGGGTAGGGTTTAGGGCTGTTGTACATAGAGTTGCTATGAGTTGCAGGCGACTTGACGGCACTTAACAACAAGTGAGAGTATAGGAATGTAAATGAAGAGTATGAAATTACATGCATGGATGTTAGATATCACGTTCTGAGACAAACATTTACTGAGTATCTACAATGTGCTCAATCCTAATTGTCAAATTGCAATATTGATTGATTCTCTGGGCCATATATTGGGACAGCCCAAGAAGCATCAAAAGATGGAAAGACACACAGTCACTGTCCCCAGTAATCATTGATGTACCATTATTTCAGGAAGAAGAATAAGAAAGTGATACTAAAGGAAGAAGTCCAAGCTGCACTGTAAGCATTGGCAAAATAACAATGCTCCAGGAATTATCTATGGAAATGCTTTAACAGATAGATAGAGGTGCTACCACTTGTCCTCCAAGTGAAGAAATTTGCAAGACATCTACTTGGCCAACTCGTTGAAAGAGGTCTATATTTATATCCATTCTGAAGAAAAGTAATCCAAGATAATGTGAGGGAAATGTGAATTATACACGAAAGTAAAACTTTTTCTGGGAAAAATTCAAAATGTGCGGCCATCGTCCATCAACAGGTAGGGAACTGCCAGCAGTTCAAGCTGGATTACGCACAGTACCTGGAACAAAGGATATCATTACGAGTATCGGGTTTATCTTTGCTGAAAGCATATAAAAAAGTATTTCTTAAGACACTGCACTGCAATCCCAGAGGTATGCGGTTCAAATCCACCAGATGCTCTGCTGGAGAAGGAGGAGGCAATCTCCTCCTGTACCAGTCAGATCTGAGTTGACGGTACACGTAAAAATAATACAATAAAAATTTAAAAAAAAGT
>NW_006399916.1:3985491-4010389 GCF_000299155.1 Elephantulus edwardii
CCTAGTCATTGTCCAACTCTCTGATGCATAACAAGTGATTGCAAAGACCATGGCCTGTATCAGGCACACCTTAGTCTCCAGAGAGACACCGTTGCTCTTGGGTACTTTAGACAGGTCCGTAACAGCAGACTTTCCCATCGCGATACGTTTTTTGATTTCCTGACTGCTGGTGCCAAGAGTGTTGACTGTGGAGCCATGGAAAGGTATGTTTTATGGTTGTATAATTTCATTTTACTTATTCAGTCTATATGCTGGGCAAATAATATGACAAATTGGACTATCAGAAGAAGGATTGGAGGAACACCCATTGGCAATCTGTAATATGCAGATGCCACACCGTCAATGCTGAAGGAAAAGAGGGCTTTAGCATTTGCTAACGAAGATCAAAGACAACATGTAATCTTCTGTATGGATTACATCTAAAAACACAAAAAAATCAAATTTGTTGTCATGGAGTCTAACTTGTGCCTGTGCTAATGGGATTGACAAGGCTGAAAACACAGCAGAGGAAATTGCCCATCTTTTTCCTTCAGAGTTGGTGGTGCATTTGAACCACCGGGGAGGCAGGGTTAGCAGTCATCTCCCTATAGACTACACCATCAGACCTTCCTCTAATATCAGAGGTTAGATAACTCTTTTTTGTTTAACTCCTTTTTTATACACCTAAGGAAAAGTACTGAAGGGAATAATAAAGAATTCTGTTCCCTTAACAGGTACAGCTTCCAACCCGGTTTACTAATGAACTAATGTTTGCAGCATGCAAATTCTATACATCAATTCAAGGGGCTAAAAAAGAAATCCTTTTGGTAAATGAGTCAAAAGTGATAAAAGGAGAATTTAAGTAGCTAGAGAGAGGACATCTTATGTCAGTTAATACCAACTTTCAGAAGGAATTGGTGCCAATTCAGTTGACTTTAGGTGACAAAGATAATGCCAGGCAAGTTCACTAACTGAGCAGCTATGACTTGGGTCTGGGAAACTGGAGCAGACTTCTGCTATCTACTGCTCCTGCCATGGGCACATCTTTATTTCACATTTGGATGGTAGCAGCAGCCTCCTCAGAGGAAAGAAAAAGGTCCCTTCATTTTACTGTTATTAGGTGCCATCGAGTCCAGTACGGCTCAAACCGACCCTATGACCCAGTCGTGTCCTGCGCCATCCTCACACTTCCTGGCAGTCACTTTGTCAATCCACCTGCTTGAGAGTCTACCTACACTGACCATACTCCCTTCCCAACATCATTCCTTCTCCAAGGAATAGCACCTCTTAGCAATATGTCCAAACTATGTGAGGCGAAGCCTCGTCATTCTTGCCTCCAAAGAATTTTTCTTTTACTTTTCAAAATGAAGGCTGCTTAGTGGAGTGGACTTGAGGGGGAGGGATTGTATAACAATGAAAGAATTTTTCTTTTACTTTTCAAAATGAAGGCTGCTTAGTGGAGTGGACTTGAGGGGGAGGGATTGTATAACAATGAAAGAATTTTTCTTTTACTTTTCAAAATGAAGGCTGCTTAGTGGAGTGGACTTGAGGGGGAGGGATTGTATAACAATGAAAGAATTTTTCTTTTACTTTCAAAGAGAATAGCAAACTGGGGGGGGGAGGTTGGGCAGGGAACAAGTATAACAATGAATGAATGGAGATCCAAAGTCTCTGTAAATTTCCATTAAAATTAATTCATTTTTAAAAGAGCACTCTGGCTACACCCTCTCCAAGACACAGCTATTCATTTTCTGGCTGTCCATGGGATGTTCAGTGCTCTTTTCCAACACCACAGCTCAAAGGCATCAATTCTTTCCCTGTCATCCTTATTCATTGTCCAGCTCTCGGATGCATAGCTAGTAATCAGAAAGACCATGGCCTAAATCAGACACACTTTAGTCCTCAAACTGACATCAGTACTCCTCAATAATTTGAAAAGGCCCCTAACTGCAGATTTTCCCATTGCAACGTGTCTCCTTATTTCTTGACTGCTTATACCAAGGTTGTTAATTGTGGATCCAAGCAAGATGAAGCTGTTGATAGTTTCAATCTCCTCTCCATCCATCACGACACTGCTTATTGGTCCAGTGGTAAGAGTCTTTTTTTCCCCCTCTTGATCCTGAGATGCAATCCATGCTGAAGGCTGTATTCCTTGATCTTCGGCAGCAAGTGCTTCAAATCCTCCTGACTTTCAGCAAGCAAGGTTGTGTCATCTGCATAACCAAGGTTATTGATGAGTCTCCCTCCAATCTTAATGCTACACTCCTCTTCATAGAGTTCATCTTCTCAGATAATTTGCTCAGCATATAGATTGAACAGGTATGGAGACAGAATACATCCCTGATGCACGCACTGCCTTCCCAATTCCAAACCATGCAGTGCTCCCCTGACAAATTCGCACAAAAGCCTCCTGGTCCAGGAGGAGGTTCCTCAGGAGCAAAATCAAGTGCTCTTGGATTCCCATTCTTCTAAATGTCAGTCACAAATAGTCATAATCCACACAGTCAAACGCCTTTGCATAGTCAATGAAGCACAGATATATATTCTTCTGATATTCTTTCCTTTCAGCCAGGATCCAGCTGACATCAGCAGTGGCCCTGGTGCCATGGCCTCTTCTAAATCCCCCTTGAACTTCTGGCAGTTCCATATCTATGTACTATTCCAGCCATTTTTTAATGATCTTCAGCAGTATTTTGCTAGCATGTGATGTAAATGATATTGTTTGATACTTTCCACATTCAGTTGGATCACCCTTCTTGGGAAAAGGATCAAATATAGACCTCTTCCAATCCATTGGCCAGAGAGCTGTCCTCCAAATTTGCTGGCATAGACTTGTGAGTGCACCCAAGGCTGCATCTGTTAATTGAAACAAGTCAATTGGTATTCCATCAATTCCTGGAGCCTTAATTTTTTTTTTTTTGCCAATGCCTTCAATGCAGCTTCCACTTATTTTTTCATTACCATTGGCTCCTGTTCATATGGTACTTCTTGAAATTTTTCAGTTTCAATCAATTCTTTCTGGTACAGTGACTCTGTGTATTCTCTCCTTTTTTTTATGTTTTCTGGGTCATTCAATACATTGCCCATGTTGTTGTTGTTGTTATGTGCCGTCAAGTCGCTTGCAACTCATAGCGACCCTATGTACAACAGCCCTAAACCCCACTCTGTCCTGTGCCAATTGCACTGTCTCCGACACTCCCATCCCAATTATCCCAGTCACTGAATCAATCCACCTCATAGAGGGCCTTCCTCTCCTGCGCCATCCCTCCACCTCCCAAGCATGATGTCCCTCTCTAAGGACCGGGCTCTCCTCACAACATGTCGAAAGTATGTTAGACGGAGCCTCAGAATCCTTGCCTCCAAGGAGCCACCCGGTTTAACCCTTTCCAGGACAAATCTGTTTGTTTTCCTAGCAGTCCATGGTATTCTCAATACTCTTCTCCAGCACCACAGCTCAAAGGCATCAATTCTCCTTCTATCCTCCTTGGTCATTGTCCAACTCTCTGATGCATAACAAGTGATTGCGAAGACCATGGCCTGTATCAGACACACCTTAGTCTCCAGAGAGACACCATTGCTCTTCAGTACTTTGAAGAGGTCCCTAACAGCAGACTTTCCCATGGCAATGCGCCTTTGAATTTCCTGGCTGCTTGTGCCAAGACTGTTGACTACGGAGCCAAGCAAACTAAAGCTGTGTACAATCTCAATCTCTTCACCATCCATCCTGATGCTGCCAATTGGTCCGGTAGTGAGAATCTTTGTCTTCTTGACATTGAGCCTCAATCCATATTGTAGGCTGCAGTCCTTGACACTCTGTAGCAGGCGCTTCAGATCCTCCTCAGTTTCAGCAAGCAGGGTTGTGTCATCCGCATAACGCAGGTTGTTGATAAATCGTCCACCAATCTTGACCCCACATTTCTCCTCATAGAGCCCAGCCTCCTGGATAATCTGTTCCGCATATAGGTTGAAAAGGTATGGAGATAGGATGCATCCCTAGCGTACGCCCTTCCCAATTTTGAACCATGCAGTGTTCCCTTGCTCTGTCCTGACGACTGCCTCCTGGTCCAAGTATATGTTTCGCATTAGAACGATCAAGTGTTCTGGGATTCCCATTCTTCTCAGAGTCTCAGATTCCACATTCTGTTGGGTCACCTTTCTTTGGGATAGGAACAAATATAGATCTCTTCCTGTCAGTTGTTCTGCAGATTTCTTGGCACAACTTGGTGAGCACATCCATGGCAGCGTCTGTTAACTGAAATATGTCAATTGGCATACCATCTATTCGGGGGCCTTATTTTTTGCCATTTCCTTCAAAGCAGCCTGAACTTCTTCTTTTATCACCATAGGCTCTTGCTCATATGTTGTTTCATTAAATTCTTCTGTGTCTTCCAATTCCTTTCGATAAAGTGACTCAGTATATTCTTTCCATCTTCTTTTAATACTTCCTGGATCATTTAACATTCTGCCGAAAGCATCCTTGATTATAGCAACTCGAGGTTTGAATTTGTGAAAGTGAATATTTGCATTCAGGCCATTATCATGCATGAAAGAATTTCTGTCTTAAAACTGTCCTATCAAATGGATTGAGAAGTTGTGGTACATTCACACAGTGGAATACTATGCAGCACTCAGGAGCAACGATTTTGCAAGAGCATTATATTGAGTGAACTAACTCAGTCTCATAAGGACAAATATTGCATAAGACCATTAATATAAAAATAGAAGGATAATTGGTGAAACATTTCTCCCCATAGGGCTCAGCCTCTTGGATAATCTGTTCTGCTTATAGATTGAAAAGTTACAGAGATAGGACACAAACCTGGAATACACTCTTCTGAATTTTGAACCATACAGTATTTCCTTGCTCTGTTCTGACAATTGTCTCCTGGTCCAAGCATAGGTTTTGCATAAACACTATCAAGTGTCTGTATTCCCATTCTTCTCAGAGTTAACCACAGTTTGTTGTGATCCACATAGTCAAGTGCCTTTGTATAGTCAATGAAACACAGATAGACATTTCTCTGGTATTCCCTACTTTCAGCCAAGATCCATCTAACATTATCTATACTATCCCTAATACCACATTCTAAACCCAGCTTTCACTTCTGGATGTTCTCTGTTGAGTTGTTTTTGGATAATCTTCAACAGAATCTTGCTTGCATGTGATATTAATGATTTGTTGTTGTTATGTGTCGTCGAGTCGCTTGCAGCTCAAAACGATTCTATGTACAACAGCCTTATACCCTGCTCTGTACTGTGCCATTCTCACTGTTTCTGACACACCCGCCCCGATTACCCCAGTTACTGAATCAATCCACCTCATAGAGGGTCTTCCCCTCCTGTGCTGTCCCTTCACCCTCCCAAGCATGATGTCCCTCTCCAAGGACCGGTCCCTCCTTGCAACATGTCCAAAGTATGTCAGATGAAGCCTCAGAATTCTTGCTGCCAAGGAGCAGCCCAAGCTGCTCTCCAGGTTGAACCTGTTCATTTTCTTAGCAGTCCATGGTACATTCAATACTCTTCTCCAGCACCATTGCTCAAAGGCATCAATTCTTCTATCCTCCCTAGTCTTTGTCCATCTCTCTGATGCATAGTAAGTGATTGCAAAAACCATGGCCTGTATCAGGTGCACCTTAGTCTCCAGAGTGACACCATTGCTCTTCAGTACCCTGGCGAGGTCCCTAGCAGCAGACTTTCCCATCGCAATACATTTTTTAATTTCCTGGCTGCTGGTGCCAAGAGTGTTGACTGTGGAGCCAAGCAAACTAAAGTTGTGAACAATCTCAATCTCTTTATCATCCATCCTGATGCTGCTAATTGACCCAATGGTGGGAATATTCGTCTTCTTGATATTGAGCCTTACTCCATATTGATGGCTGCAGTCCTTGACTCTCAGCAGCATGCGCATCGGGTCCTCCTCAGTTTCAGCAAGCAGGGTTGTGTCATCTGCATAATGCAGATTTTTGATGGATCTTCCACCAATCCTGATGTCACATTTCTCCTTATAGAGCCCAGCCTCCCGGATAATCTGTTCTGCATATAGGTTGAAAAGGTATGGAGATAGGGCACATGCCTGGCATACACCCTTCCCAATTTGGAACCATGCAGTGTTGCTCTGTTCTAGATTCCCATTCCAAAGAAAGGTGACCCAACAGAGTGTGGAAATTATCTAACAATATCATTGATATGCACGCAAGCAAGATTCTGCCGAAGATTATCCAAGAACAACTGGAACAGCGCATCAGCAGAGAACTGCCAGAAGTCCAGGCTGGGTTTAGAAGGGGTCGTGGTACTAAGGATATTATATCTAATGTTAGATGAATCTTAGCTGAAAGCAGGGCATACCAGAGGAATGTATATCTGTTTCATTGACTATGCAAAGGCATTTGACTATGTGGATCATAACAAATGTGGTTGAATCTGAGAAGAATGGGTATCCCATAACATATTATTGATATTGTTTGGTAATTTCTGCACTCTGTTGGGTCACCTTTCTTTGGAATAGGAACAAATATAGATCTCTTCCAGACAGTCTTCTCATCAACAATCTGCATTATGCAGATGACACAATCCTGGTTGCTGAAACTGAGAAGGACCTGAAGTACTTGCTGCAGAAGGTCAAGGACTTCAGCCTTCAGTATGGATTGAAGCTCAACATCAAGAAAACAAATATTCTTACTATTGGGATTATTGGCAGCATCATGATATATGGTGAAGAGATTGATATTATTAACAGCTTTAGTTTGCTTAGCTTGATACCAGCAGCCAGGAAATTAAAAGACAAATTGTAATGGGAAAGTCTAATGTCAGAGTCCTCTCCAAAGGACTGAAGAGCAATGAGTCTGGAGACTAACGCGCATCTGATCCAGGCCATAGTCTTTACAATTACTTGCTATGCATCAGAAAGCTTGGACAATGACAAGGGATGATAGGAGAATTGATGCCTTTGAACTGTTGTGCTGGAGAAGAGTACTGAATATATTTATCATGGACTGCTAAGAAAACAAACAGATTTATCCTAGAGAGGATGAGACCAGGCTGCTCCTTGGAGGCAAGGACTCTGAAGCTTCATCTGACATACTTTAGACATGTTGCAAGGCAGGATTAGTTCTTGGAGAGGGACATTATGTTTGTGAAGGTGGAGGGACAGTGCAGGAGAGGAAGACCCTTGATGGGATAGATTGATTCAGTGACTGGGATAATGGGGGTAGGTGTATCAGAGACAATAAGATTGGCACAGGATAGAGCAGGGTTCAGAGCTGTTTTACATAGGGTCTCTATGAGTTGCAAGCAACTTGACAGCACATAACAAAAACAACAAAAATTAGTAAGATGTGTGTGGGTGTCCAAGGAGGGGAAGTAGGAACAAGGGGGCAGGGGGAAATCACAGGGTTGCAAAATTTGAGGAGTGGTGGGAGTGGGTAAAGGAAATGGGAAAGATCTGGTGGGGGATAATGGTGGGCATAATTCAATGGGGATTAAGTTTGTAAAACACAACGTATGGGAATGATTCTATGAAACAGTGTTAGAATGAATCAAAGTATGAAACACAATGAATACAGATTTTGTGTGCAAACGAACATAAAATAAAAATGTAAAGGAAAAACCCTGACCTGTCACTTAACGGGGATGGTAGGTGGGACGCTGTCAATCTCCTGACAACTGCTGTCACCAGGCTCCTCCTTCACTGGCCCGTCAGTGTTCCCCACACCTAATCACAATCCATCTTGGGGAAGTGGCAGTGAGCTCAGGAGTATCCGTCATCTCTGTCCAGTTCTTGGAAATAGACATCATGCTAGAGAAAGTGGAGGGTCAATGAAAGAGAGGAAGACCCTCAATAAAATGGCCTGATCAATACCACAATGGACTTGAGCATGACAGAGATGATGAGGATGGTCCAGGACAGGGCAAGGTTCAGATCTGTAGTACCTAAGGTTGCTAAGAGTTGTAGTCAACTGAACAACTAGCACCCTCTCTAAACTGAGTTCAATCAAATGAAGGGGCTTGGATCAGATTCTCTTCACCATGATTTTGTGAAAATTGTATTTTTATGTCCTAGTAAATATTTTCCAAAGAAAAGTGTAAGGAAATGCATTTATTATTTTAATAATTATTGTGCAATGGCTGCAACCTGATGGCTTGCTCTGGGCTTTGCTTGTGGATGCAGATGCTCAAAGTTTCCAAGTTGAACAGAAGACTCTTCAGCAAAAGGGACATGCTTGTTCCCTCAGAGCCCTGGCTTTACAGGCAGGCACTCTGAGGGCACAGCTTACCCTATTCCAAACCGTCCCTGGCTTGACAGGCAGGCACTCTGAGGGCACAGCTTACCCTATTCCACACCGTCCTCAGGGTCTCCACCATGCTCTGGCCCATTGTGACAGTTACTGTGTCAATCCATCTCCTCGAGGGTCTTCCTCTCCATCTCTGCCCCTCTTCTTCTCCCAGCCTGACATCTTTCCCAAGGACAAGCCCACCTGACAGCATGGAGATGTTATGTTTTATGTTAAGTTTTATGTTATGTGCCACTGAGTTGGAGGCACTTCGCAGAGACCCGCCAGTGGTTTTTCAGAGGCTGTGAATCACACAGGAGGAGAACGCCTATCTTTCTCTGGTGGAGCAACTAACTAGTAGATGACTGGAACCACATGCCTTTAGGTCGGCAGTGCAACTCCTTACCATTAGGCCACCAGAGCCCCTTTAAACATCTAAGGCCATGTGAAATACTACTTTAAACTGCTGTATTAAAAGAAAAAGAATCTGGTTTCTATTAGATAAGTATTAGAAAAAGTCAGATGTTCATCACTGTATCATTTGCCGGAGGACCTGAGAGAGAGAAAAGCCTGTTTGACCTTCCCTCAAAGAGTCATGGGGTGCACTGGGTCACATGCTGGGCTTTTAAGGGAAACGTCAGCAGTTGGACTCCATCAGCTGCTCTGCGGGAGAAAGATGCATTGGTCTGCTTCCAGAGAGACTGGAGCCTTAGAAATCCAAAGGGCAGCTCTCTGTTCTGCAGCAACACTCTGGCAGGAGGGGTGGTACATTTTTCTTATCTTTTTTATGCAATACAATATATACTGTTGTTGTATATTGTCGAGCAGGAACCAACCCATAGGCAACCCCTTAGTGGGATTTTAGAGGGAATAAATCACACTGGAGGTGACTGCTCGCCTTCGTCCTGTGGAGCAGCCTGGTGGATTTGAACCGCATACCTTTGTATTGCCAGTGCTATTCCTTACCATCAGGTCACCAGAGCTCCTTATAAAATCTGTAGCTATAAATTAAGTCATTATGGAAAAAACCCCAACACTGGCATTGGAACTGACTCATAGCTAACCTTCCAGAGGGTTTTCAGGGGCTGTAAAACACAATGGAGGAGATTGCCCAACTTTCTCCCTCAAAGCTGCTGGTGGATTAGAACCGGCAGAGAAGGGTCACTCCTGGGCTACCAGCACAATTTCCTAGGGACTACAGCACCAGAGCTCATGAAACAAAGTGTAAGTTAAAATGATTGGTGTGTTCTCAGGGTAAATACGTGTCCATATGTGCACATATTTGGGAGTAATATTTTTTAAATTGTGCATAAAATTAAGAAGTTAGCCCATATTTTTTAGACATCTGTGTCAATATTTTGTCAATGTATACCATGAAAGAGCACATACACAGAGTGCTAAAAAATCATGAGTCTGGAATCCAACATGAATTTTTTTTCTTAATATGAAGTGGAAGATACTAAGTACTTTAAGTTCAAGATAGTAACTATTTTATATGCTCTGATAAATGTTTTAAATTCTGCAGTGCAATACACACACCCAACCTAAAAGAAGTTGTGCAAAATACTGCATAAGACCATTATTGTAAAAACAGAAGGATAGCCAGTCAAACATGTATGGGGACGCAAGAGAGGCAAGGGTGGGAGCAGAGAGTTGAGGATGGGTGGGGCAAAACCACAGGGTTGCACAGTTCAGTGGGTGGAGGGAGAGGGTTCAGGAAATGGGAAGGATCCAGCGGGAACCTGAAAAGATTGGGTGATGATGGGCAAGGTCCAATGGCGAATGATTTTATAAAATACAATGCAAGGGAATGATTGTATGGCACACAATATGAATGAAGAATAGTGTAAAACACAATGTATATGAACTTCGTGAGCAAACCAATATTTAAAAAAACAAACCCACAAACTGAGGGGAAGGGAGGGAGGAAAATGTACAACAATGAATGAATGAATGAAAAATCCAACCTTTCTGTAAACTTTCATTAAAATAACAATTAATTTTTTTTTTAAAAAAAGAGGTTGTGTAAACAATCAGCAGGTTCTACCTAGTGGCTGTCTCAGAAAAGATCTAGTTAGAAGCCACTGTTACTTTTCAATTAAAAAGCCCTCAAACTCATTATTTTGAGTCAGACTCACAGCTGAGTCTTCTGTGGGTTTTCAGAGGTCATGAATCATATGGAAGGAGAATGCCCATCTTCTGTGGAGCAGCTGGTGGATTCAAACCACCAAAAGAGCACCTTATTTGGGTAGTGGCTCAACTCCCCACCAGCACTAACTCCAGAGCTCCCAAAGTGCTCATGATGCTTTTATAATTCATTCCTGATGCATTCTAAGAACTATTATTGAGACTAGCTGTTGTTATGTGTCAGCAGCTCTGAACCCTGCCCTGTCCTAAGCCAGTCTCACTAATTTCCACACACCAACTCCCATTGCCCCAGTTACTGTATCAATTCATATCATCTGGGTTCTTCCTCTCCTGTGCTGTTCCCTCTGCCCTTCCCAGCATTATGTCTGTAAGATTTAAATGTGTTTCAATGCAAAGAAAGGTAACATGGATGTACACTATTTCTTAACAGTCCTGAGCCGCACGGTGTAGTTATGAGTGGTAAACTCACGCATCTGCTAACCAGAAGACTGAGGGTGTGAATCCACCCAGCCAGACCTCCAAAGCAAGCACCAACAACGTGGTTCTGAAAAATCGTCTTCAGAATACCATGCAGAGCTCCGCTCGGCCCTGACACATACAGGTCATCTTGTCAAAGGGTCAGCTTCATGGAAACGAAATTTCGTCTTCCTAATGTTCCAGGGTTTGTGTCATTAATTTCCTTCATGAACAATTTGTTCTTTTCACAGCGATGAGGGATGGAGAGGAAGGAAATGTAATAGAAACTGGCATCACTGTCACTGTCAATACTTTCTCTTACACATTATATTCAACAAGGCTCAATGTCCCATTCTAATTTCGTCTTTCAGCCTTAATAGAAACATGATTTAGAGAGGAAGAGAAAGGGAATTTCACTGTAGAAGTCTGATGACTCGATTACCTGTTACCACCAAGTCAATTTCAATTCCTAGTGACCAGGGAACAAACTGTGCTGCAATCCCAAAGGCAGAGAGTTCGAATCAACCAGCTGCTCCATGGGAGATGGCACAGCACACAACACAGCTAACTAGCACTCAACGACAACAACAGAGACAGAGCAAAACTGTCCAATAGGGTTTCCTAGGCTGTCTTATCTTTCTCCTGTGGAGCAGTTGGTGGGCTTGAACCTCTGACCTTTTAGTTATTATTCGAGTGCTTTAATTATCGCACTAGCAGGGCTACTTCTGCCAATATTAAGTACTTCAGTGTTGATTGCTGCTATGCAATCAGCTCCCATCCATGAGATGGCTGTAGGTTAAATTGTTTTCACAGGCTGATGTGCAAAAGTACATTGCCAGATATACAATACAGGTTTGATTAGATTAGACACTATGATCAATGACATTGTTGCTGTTGTTAGGATCGCCACTGAGGAAGATCCACAGTGACTCTGTGAACAACAGATCTGAACCGTGTCCTATCCTGTGCCATCCTCACGCTTCCTGACACATTAGGGCCCTTGCAGCAATCACCATGTCAATCCACCTGGTTGACGGTCTTCCTCTCCTTCGCCAACTCCCCACCCTTGCAAGCATCATGGCCCTCTCCCAAGAACAAACCCTCCTAGAAACATGCCCAAAGTATGTGAAGCAAAGCCTCATCATCTTTGCTGCCAAAGAGCACTCAGGCTGCACCGTCTCTAAGACATATTTGTTTGTTCTTTTGGCCGTCAATGTTCAGTACTCTTCTACAGCACCACACAGCTCAAAGGTATCAGTTATTCTTCTGTCATCCTTATTCACTGCCAACCTCTCAGATGCATAGTAAGTGATGGGAAAGACCATGGCCTCAGATGCACCTTAATCCTCAAACTGACATCATTACTCTGCAATAATTTAGAGAGGTCCCCAACTGTAGATTTTCCCAGAGCAATTCTTATCCTTAGTTCCTGACTGCTGGTATCAAGGGTGACACTTGTGGATCCAACTAAGATGAAGTTGTTCACAGTTCCAATTTCTTCTCTATCCATCATGATGTTGCTATCAGTCCAGTGGTAAGAATCTTTGTTTTCCTGACATTGAGATGCACTCCACATTGAAGGCTGCATTCCTTGATATCCTGTAACAAGTACTTTAAGTCATCCTCACTTTTGGCAAGTAAGATTATGTCATCTGCATAACACAGGTTATGAGTCTCCCTCCAATCCTGATGTCACATTCCTCTTCATAGAGTCCAGTTTCTGGAATAATTTGCTCAGCATAGAGATTAAGTAGATATGGAGAGAGAATACAACTTTGATGCACTCCCTTCTCAATTTTAAACCATGCAATGTTTCCCTGCTTTGTTCACATAATCATAAATGCTCTGGGACTTCTTTTTTACTCAGTGTCAGTCACAATTTATGTCCCACGCAGTCAAACACCTTTGCACAGTTAATAAAGCACAAACAGACATTCTTCTAATATTCTTTACTTTCAGCCTGGATCCATCTGACATCAGCAATGATAACCCTGGTGTCAGGGTCTCTTCTAAATCCTGCTTGAACTTTTGGAAGTTCCCTATGTATGTTCTAGCCATTTAAAAATTATCTTTATCAGCATTTTGCTTGCATGTGGTATTAATGATATTTTAAAATAATTTCCACATTCTGCTGGATCATCTTTCTCGGAAATGGGAATAAATATGGACCTCTTCTAATCTATTGGCAAGACAGCTGTCCTCCAAATTTCCTGGCAGAGACTGGTGAGAACATCCAAGACTGAATCTGTTAAATGAAAACAAATCAATTTGTATCCCATCAATTCTGAAGAAATTAATTAAGTGCACAAGAACCAAGATATGATCTAGTCCACCTGAATTTGAAGATCATTTTAGGAATAGGTTTTAGGCACTGAACACCAATGATCAAAGACCAAAGACCAGATGAAGTTTTTTTTTTTCCAGATGAGTTTTTGAATGGTATCAAGGATATCATCCATGAAGAAAGCAAAAAGGTCATTACAAAGACAGAGGAGAAAGAAAAAAGTGAAACAGATGTCAGAGGAGACTCTGAAAATTGCACTAGAGCACTAAAAAGCCAAAATAGAGAGAAAACATGCCAAAATGAAAAAGCTAAACAGATTTCAAAGGGCAGCTTGAGAGGACAAAGCAAAGTATTATAACTGAATGTGCAGAGAGCTGGAATTGGAGAATAAAAAGGCAAAAACTCACTCTAAATTTCTCAAACCTGTGAGTCACAATACTGGAAGATGCTATGAGTAATATATTGAATGACCCAGAAAGCATCAAAGGAAGATTGAAGGTATACACAGAATCACTGTATCAAAAGGAACTGATTGGCACTGAAAAATTAGAGGAAGTACCCTATCAGTGGAGCTAATGGTAATAAGGGAGGAAGTAGAAGCTTCATTGAAAAGTACTGGCAAAAAAAATAAGGCCTTGGGAATCGAGGGGATACCAACTGGCCTGTTTCAATTAACACCATGATGTTGTTATGTGCCATCAAGTCATCTAGGACTCATAGCGGCAACCTGATGTACATTAGCTCTGAACCCTGCCCTATACTGAGCCAAACTTATCATCTCCAACACACATTATCCCATTTCTCCAGTCATTGAGTCAGTCCATCTCAGTCTGGGTCTTTATCTCCTGAGTTGTCCCTCACCCTTCCAAATAGGACATCCCTCTCCAACAACTGGTCTCTCCTGGACACATACCCAAAGTATGAGAGATGGAGCTTCAAAATCCTTGCCTCCCAAGAGCAGCTTGATTTCACCATCTCCAGGTCTGACCTGTTTGCTTTGCTGGCAGTCCATCATATGTTCACCACTCTTCTAAGCACCACAATTCAAAGGCATTGATACTTCTTTGGTTACTATTATTGTTCAGTTCTCTGATGCACAGCAAGTAATTATGAAAACTATGGCCTGTTATCAGGTGCACCTTAGTCTCCAGATTAACATCATTGCTCTTCAGGACTCTAGAGAAGTCCCTTTCAACAGACTTTCCCAATGCAATTTCTCTTTTGGTTTCCTGACTGCTTTTGTAAAAGGCATTGATTGTGGAACCAAGGAAGCTTAAATTGTTAAGGATCTCAATCCCTTCACAGACTATCACAAAGCTGTCAATTGACCCAGCGGTGAGAATCTTTATTTTCTTGATGTTAAGTTTCAGTCCATATTGAATATTAAAGTCCTGATCTTCTGAAAAAAAAAAAGCCTTATATTCTCCTCAGTTTCAGCAAGCAAGGTTGTGTTATCTGAGTAATGCAGGTTGTTGAGTCTTCCTCCAATCCTGATGCCACATTTCTCCTCATAAAGTTCAGACTCTCAAATGATCTGTTCTGCATATAGATTGGCAAGGTACAGAGATAGGACTCCTCCTTGACCTACACCTTTCCTGATTGTGAGCTATGCAGTGTTTCTTTGCTCTGTTCTGACGACTGCTTCCTGTTCAAGCGTAGGTTTTGAATGAGCATAATTAAGTGTTCTGTTAGTCTTCTCAAGGAGAAAATATTGAAGTTGTCAATGATTCATTTTGCTTGGATCCCGAATCAACATCTATTGTAACAACTGTCAGTTAATCAAAAGACTTATTACATTGGGGAAAATATGCTGAAAAATCCCTTTTAAGTGATAATGACCAAGAATATACATTTCAAGACTAAGATGCACCTGTTCCAACTGTTTCTTAAATGCCTGAACATTGGGTAATGTATAAAGAAAACTGAAGAACAATCAATACCTTTGGATTGTGGTGTTGGAGTATTGAATATATCATGAACTGCCAAAGAACAATGTGTCTTAGAGAAGCTACAAGGGTGCTCCTTGGTGGCAAGGATGGTGACAGTTATACATACTTGGAACACGCTGTTAGGAGGTCCTTGGGAATAGACATCATTGTATGGAAGGCAGAGGGTCAGAGAAAGATAGATCCACATCAATTGACAAAGTGACTATAGCAATGGGCTTGAGATCATGACAATGGTGTATAATAGGGTAAGGTTCTAATTTGCTGTTTACAGGCTCCTAGGATTTATAGTTGACTCAATGGCACCTAACAATACAATTAGACTTTCATTGTGAATGACATACATTGTTTGCCAAACCTTGCATTCATAGGGTCTCTTCCCCTTCTACAATAACTAATCACAGTTAAGCTTTCTTCCATTTCCAGTGGCTTGTCTTGAGAAGACCCATCCTAGTGGTTGCATATCTCTGTATAAGTCACTGGGTTTTCCCAGAACTTCAGAGCTATACAAGGACTGCTCATGTGCATTTCTTCCATGTAGTGTGATCCAAGTTAATGGCACTGAGTTTTGAGCCTCAGATATGGTCTTATGAATCCCACCAATAATAGTCTGGGTGGGATTTATAGTATACCAAGGGTCTTTGACAGCTTGTTAATAACACAAATAAAGAGCATGGCATATTTGTAGTGCTGGAGCCATGAAAATAAGATGTGTGGAAACCTAACAAGGGTACTGGTTGGTTTTGCCATCCTAGTAGGCTTAAGAGAGCAATTCCAAAGCAGAGGGGCAAACCTCAGGACCACCATGAAAGCCAGAATTGGAGCTCATCTTTAGACTCTGAGTTCCTGTACCATGTACTTCCTAGATCAGGAGACCGGAGCTAGAACAGCAGAGAAAACCCCAAGGTAGCAAGAAGTGATAGCAAGCACGGCAGAGGACCAGGAGCAGCAGAATCAGGGGACCAAGAGGAGAGGGCACAGTGACTTCCCAGTCCACAGGACAGCAGAGTGAGGTGTCTCTGGGAAGGAGGATTCCTGGTGGCATGGGGGCTCTGGACACTTATTTATGGCGCTAAAGAGCTTTGTAACAACTTAGAAAAGTAGGGTGGAGAACGCAGAGAGAGACCTGCCTGTGGGCACTGCTGAAGAGGTTGTCCTGCCTGAAGAAGTGTATTCTAAGTCATTTCTGATCTAAAAAAGTAACCTGGTTGTTGCTGTGTACCGCTGAGTCAGAGCTGACCCATAGTTGACCCTCCAATGGCTTTTCATAGACAGGTAACTCACATGGGAAGACTCGACTGCTCATCTTTCTCCTCTGGAGCAACTGGTGAATTTGAACTGCATACCTTTGCACTGGCAGCAAAATTCCTTACCACTAAGTCACTGTAACCTGATAGTCCTCTATGAGTTCTGTGTGGCCACTGCAATGTGTTCTCAGACTCAGTGGAGAAGTAGAAAGAGGGCATGAAAGCTCAGGTCAAAACTGCTAACAAAGGCTGGGAAGTGGAGTGGCATCAGGAATTAGCCTTGGTTGTTGATGCAGACGATCTGAGGTCAGCCACCACAGCAACCTCTCTGCCATTTTTGCATCCACCCATTCTATTTACAAAAGAAGTAAAAGGAAGCCTGAACCGGGGAAGTCTGCAGTGGTGTGGAGATAGTAACTTAGAAATATGGGGAATCCAGAGCTGGGGGCTCTTGTTGATAAATCAGGACCACTCTCAGCCCCCTATTTAAAGAGAACTATGGTCTATCTGCTGCTTCAAAATTGAGTTATTAATTAATGAAATTCAGAAATAGCAGAAAAGTAAATAAAACTCTCATCAATTCTCCTGGTTTCATGTACATTGTGAACTTGGCCCAGACATGGTGTCAAGAACAGGGCAATCATGGTGAAACAGCAGCTCAGGGCCAGTGGTGGCTGCCGTCAGGGCCTCTGGTCATGTCGCCCATGAAAAACCAGGGTGAATTCTGGTGGGCTTTGTTACAGCTAGCAACTTCTCCAGAACACGTACTCCCTGACTCTGGACTGTCAGGGTTTGTTTCCTGAAAGGTAGAGACTGTAAGGAGCTCATGTCCAGGTTCCCACTCAGGCACAGGTCAAGGTGCCCACCTACAGCTCAGTTTGTGACACTGTACACTGCAGACCAGATGGTGGAGGAGTCTGCCAGTAACCCACAATGTCTTTTCTCATTAACCTTTGGACTGTCAGGAGAAGAAACAGGTTCGTCTTGGAGAGGGTGAAAACAAGTCTTTTCTTGGAGGCTAGGATTTTGGGCACATGGCCAGGAGGGACCAGTCCTTGGAGCAGGACATCATGCTTGGATGGGTGGAGGGAAAGCACAGGAGAGGAAGAATCTGGATGAGACGGTTTGACAGAGTAACTGGGGTAATGTGATTAGGTGTGTCAGAGTCAGTGAGACTGGCTGAGGATAGAGCAGGGTTCAGATCCATGAGTTGCAGATGACTTGATGTCACAGAACAACAAGGGCCTGTTGTATTCGGACTCACCTCACCTTGAATTGGAGTTGACTCAATGCATCTCCCAACAACAAACTCAAAGTCCTTGAATCAGGCATACCTTACACTCGCTAGAGCCCCTTGCTGCAGTCCAACAATACTAGCTTCTAATTTTTTAATAGAAGCTAAGAATAACTCAAAGAATAGTTTTAACATAGGCTAGAAATCTTAAGTTGGGCTATTCTTTGACAGAATAAAAACAGGGAACCTCTTTTACAAATTAAAATGGTTTAATTGATAGTTCAGAAATAAAAAGAACTTCCAAAATGAGTATAAACATGTGAGCTGTCTTTCAAAGTTTATTTCCTCTCTCCATTCACTAGCAGATGGTGTCAATCCGTTCTTTTGCTTGAATGTGGTCTAGAAAATTAAACCTTTTGGTTGATGAGCTACCCAGACCCATCCCCAAAACACCACAGATCTGCTTAGGAGCCTTGAATGAAGAGGCTTTTCCTTAAAGTGTACAGCTAGAGGGTAGCACTTGCTTGAAATAGAATAGTAAGAGTTCTCAACCACCACTTCAAAAGTGACAGGTATCAAACTCAAGGACTCAATTATTTCAAGAATTTGGAACTTATCAATCACTTAAAACTGAAGCAAATAACATAAAATTTCTAAAGGTTGAAGGATCTGAAGGGGCCAAGGCCCTGAAGGTCTTCCATTACCAGCTGTGAAAGGAAAACACCACCTTCTCAGCTGTTAGTGGGACTTTATAACAGTGAGGAAACAGACTGCACAAGATGACATGTAGCTATACTCCTGTTAACACTCTGGATGCTGTGTGCGACTGGTTGTTTGTTTATAACTCATTTCCCAATCATTAAGAACTCAATTATAAAAAGAATTATTGCTTTCTTTCCTACAAGCTGTTGGCAAGATGGAAAACTGGGAAGGGGGCTGTTATCACACATGGCAACAAATGGTGAAGAACTAAAGAATGGTCAACAACAGCTGAAGACAGTGGGGGGTGGGGAGATGCAGGTACACCAGCCCCCAGACTGAGGCACAGTGTGGCTTTAGACATTGAAAGGACAAACTCGGAATGAGTTAGGGAGTGTTGACACATCGCAGTGCTGAGCACAAGCTGAGTGATGGTACCAACACCCAGTAACTCTCATCATCCAAAATAAATCCACTGGGAAGCTACATGAGGCCTCTATCACGCAAGTGCCCACCTCTACTGCTACGGGAAATTCACTTCCTAGGAACCCTGATTTAGCTAAAGCCTCTTCTACTCTCTCCTACCTAAGTCATAAAACTAAAGGCAAAGGGAACAGTCCAGCCTGGGGAGATGTACAGCCACATGATTTCCTGACTTTTCTCTCATTCTGGATTATTACTGCACAGGCCCGTCTGTTTCAAAACAGAGCACTTGTGAAAGCTCATTTTTAGTACCAACAAGAACCACAAAAAAGCACAAAAACTCAGCATCAATAAATATTCCCAAAGAACCCGTCTTCTTACCAAGTACACATTCCCTTTTGGCAAAGAGACTTGATGTCAGCATTTCCTCTATTTGGGAGACTAACACATCAAAAGACACGGCCTGGGCTATCTAAGTCCTCTGGAACGGAAACGGACTGCTGTTTCTATTTTAAAAATTTAAGTACCTAATGATCTTTTGGGTGACCTGTCTCTAACCCTGGAACTTTCATCTCGGACATTAAATTCAAATGATGAACCGCTAGTGCCATTTATATTTAAATATAATCTTTGGATAAACAAGAAAATAAAACACTCCTCTTCCAGATACATTCATTCCCTGAGGGTTCATCACTTAAAGGATAACAAACTGTTACCAGTTTGTGGTGATGCCCCGCCCCTTAGTGTCCTGTGCATTTTCTCTCTTCATCCATTAGCGGATGGTGCTGGCCCATTCTCTTGCCTCAGTTGTTCCCCCCTTTGTCACTTTCCTTCTGCCCCCTCAGCTTTCACTGGAGTCAGAAACAACTCCTCCGTGACTCTCCACTTTGTCCTCAACTCATACTTCAACTTCACTCTCAACTCCAACCCACTGCTGCCGACTAGGGAACTGACTCCCAGCTGACCCTCCCGCAGGTTTTCAGAGGCTGCAAACTGCATGGAAAGAGATGGCCCACCTTCTCCCTGAGGAGCAGCTTGTGGATTCAAACTGCCTGCCTTTAAGTTAGCAGTACAACTCTCTAACGACTATCTTCATGCTGTTCAAGCAAAAAATTTACTTTGCTTAAGCAAAGAAACAAGCACACCTGATACTGCCTTGCATTTAACTGCAAATTAAGAAATGAATAAACCTACTTAAGAAGCCTATGTCATCTATTCTAGAAACTTCACTTCAACCGTGCTATACTGCTGACCATTACTGAGCTCCAACATTCACATTTTCCCCTCTGAATAAAGCTTGCAAAGTTTCCAGGAGACAAACTGTGACTTCAGCTTTTATTGTGTTCTGCTGGGGTCAGCGTTACAGAGCCTGAGGTCACAGGTCACTCTCCCCATAGAGCGCGGACGAGAAGGCGGTGTAGTCCAGGGCGCCAGGCACGCTGCCCGGGCCCGCATACGCAGGCATCCTCTTGATGCAGTACTGGGCCTGCTCCGGGGGCAGCTCGCGACGCAGCTCGTCCGCCAGGATGTACGGCTGCAAGAAAGCAATCCAGCGTTGGCAAAGCCCAACAACACAGGGTGTACAAAAACACTTCCTATTTACAGGCTGGATGCACCATCAAGGGTGCCAGAGATTGTGAAGTCAGGGCAGGACAGAGTTCACATCTATTGTTTACAAGGTTGCTATGAGTTGTACTCAACTCGGCGGCTACTACTACTACTACTAAATACTACATTAAGTCAGAATCCACTCATAGCTAACCATCCAGGAAGTCACAAAGGCTATAGATACATGGGATGTACCATGCATGATACATGATTCCCCATCTTTCTCCCATGGAGCAGCTAGTGGATTTGAACTAGGTGTCTTTGGATTGTCAGTGCAGTTCCTTACCACTAGGCCACCAGAACTTTACAACGAAATAAGTTATATTTTTAAAAAACATTCTATTAAAAAACAGAATGTTTTAAAAAATATGTAGCTTATCATAGGGTCACTATTGAGTCTTCCACGACTCAACAGCACCTAACAACAACAATTAACAACATAGAGAGCTCTCTGGGCCTAGTGGATAGAAAATGATACGACCAAGTCAAAGGTGGGTGATTTTAATCTGCGTCCCTCAGGCCTGGTTTGTTTTTGGTCAAACATTCTTCTAAGTGGCATAGCACACTGATCTGTCCATTTGTTGTACAGAGGTAACTTGTGGCTGCTGTGATGCTGAACAATGTGACCCTGATGTGTCAAATGCAATAATAGTTACCCATGGTGGACAGTGTTTGGTGGAGATCTCCAATTAAAACAAGTTTGAAAGCAGGAGTGGCAGCCACTTCCGAATAGCTTGCCCCTGGAAACTCTTTGAATGTGGAGAAATGATGAAAGTTATACAAGGGTTCAGGTCTTACTATGAGTCGTCTACGACTCAACAGCACCTAACAACAACAATAACGATACATGGGGGGGGGGATTGTCCATCTTTCTGCAGGAAAGTAGCTGGTCGATTTGAACTGCCTACCTCTGGGTTGGCAGCACAACTCCTTACCTACTTGTCATTATGTACTGTTAAGTTGGAACTTACACACACAGCTGACCCTATGGTGGGTTTGAGGCAGTTAATTGCACAGGAGGAGACTAACACATCTTTCTCCTGCAGAGCAGCTTGTGGGTACAAACTGTGTGTCTTTGGGTTGGCAATGCAGCTCCACATCATTAAGACACAAGGGCTTCCTTCCTCACCCACCAGGTGGTCTTTATAGTAGGAGTGTTTTGGAAGGCTGAGGAGCCATTGTTAGTTACCTTCCAATCCAGCTGGGGCTTCTTTTTCTCTATTGTTAATATTAGGCATTTTCTCATCTGGCCCCCAGTATAAATTACACTTTCATGACTAAGACATGTCTAATTGTCAAATTCCTTCAGGTAATATCCTTGGCTCTGTGATACGCCATAGTTCCTTAACTTCTCTGTAGTAATGTTGTTTATCCTCTCAGCTTAACACAAGGTAAAGGAATTTTCTTCTAACCTGAATTATATATACTGAGATGTGTTTACTGTTTGGGGAGTGAAATTAGAAAAGTGTCTTAGGTTGCAATTAAACTCCAACTTAACTTCTAGGCTCTGAGCAATGTAGATCCTGTCAATTGTTTTAAGTGACTGAATGGCTACATTTGACTTTGCACAAAGCCACGTCCTTGGATCCTGAAGAGCTGGATCCTGGATTGATAAAATCTGAAATGTATGGGTTTTCTTTCTGAATCTAATCTACCAATCCAGTATCCAAAGGGTGATTTAAAGAGAACAGAAAAAGCCCTACAAAGTACACCTGACTGGTTCCTTCCAGAAAACTCTCTTGAGAAGCTTAAGCACAAAGGCCAGGGAGAGATGTGTTTTTCTCTCCTCTGAGGGCATGACTGCCACATTCACATGCTAGACTTAGTGCTGATGGGTAACATGCACTGGTGCAGGAGGGATTTCACTTCTGAAGTAGCTCCCTTCATGCTGAAGAGCATGGCGAGGAGGTGGGAAGGGGGGTAGACTGTGGCTGAGAGAAGCCGTGTGTAGTGCACACCTTGTCAGAGGCCAGGATTCGGAAGGAGGCAATGACCTGCTCAGCAGTGTCCGTGTCAGCCGTCTCTCTAGTCATGAAGTCAATGAAGGACTGGAAGGTGACAGTGCCCTGCCCATTGGGGTCCACCAGAGTCATGATGCGGGCAAACTCAGCTTCACCCTGCGGCCAGAAGACACAAACAAGCACTCAGCAATACACAACTCAAAGCACAGTTCACATTCAGCTACCTCCTGAGCAAATGTAAATATTTCCTACACATCCCTCAGGAGTTCCAGAATGTGACACACAGTCAATGCATTTGGCTGAAAACCGGAAGGTGTTTGTCTCTCCCAAGGCATCACAGAAGAAAGATCTGGAAGGTTCCGAAAAACCAACCACTGAAGGTGCTGGAGCAGGCTTGACAAGCATAGTTTCACCACTCATCATAGAAGACTCGATGGGCGATTATTTCTTTTTGGGAAAGATTCCTTGGATGGGTCACTTAGGCTGATTGCCATCAAATGTTTTTAAGAGCTGTGTGGCCTCCAGTCAGATACTCCTTCCTCTCAGGACAGGAGAGGCCCTCAAAGGGAGTGTTGGGCCTGTCTCAGACTACAGTTGACAAGAACACTGTTGTTGTTGTTATCAAACAACTCACAGCTGAACCTCCAGTGGTTTTGAAGAGATGGGTCTTCTGCCATGCCTTGGGAGAAGACACAAACTTCCTATCTTTCTTCCTCGGAGCAACTGGTGGATTCAAACAGTTTGCTTTTGGGTTGACAGTGAAGCTCCTTACCACTAGGCCATCAGAGCTTCATCACCAAATAGGAGAAGAGAGCTTAATAGATGGTTAACAGTGACTTTTCTTTTAATAGTCTGGAAGGGCTCTGAACAGCTCATGCTAATAATATGCACTGCTGAGTAGCAGAGGTATGAAGGTGCATGGGGCTATCACAGCCCACAGGAAATATAAACTCTGCTCAGGAGACTTATCAGGAAGAACACTATACTCTCTAAGATGTTAGAGCAAAAGAAGTTAAAAAACATCAGCATACTGAAAAATAGTAACTTGCAAACCTTAAATGTGCAATCTGTAGAATAATGAATTAAGTCTCAAGAAAGGAATATGAAAAAGAATCAATAGGAAAAATATCCGACTCAGTACAAATCTACCTTATAACTCAGAAGTTACTTTTATATAGTAATGCTGTTTTTATGCCATCGAGTTGAAACCAACTCATAGCTGACCATCCAGTAAGTTTTCAGGGGCTGTAAAGTGCATGGGAGGGGAATGCCCATCTTTCTCCTGTGAAACAGCTTGTGGATTTGAACCCTGTGCCTTTGGGTTGGCAGTGCAACTCCTTACCACGCAGCCACCAGGGTTCCCCTATATAGGAGGAGGCATAAAAATGTATCTTCCTATACAATGACAATTATTCATTTCTAAATGGTGCTACAGTGACATGGGGGAGGGGAATCCTTGAATGTATTTATTTCTTAAAACATAAAGTCTTGGTAAGAGGTTAACTTTGGTCATACCAGATCATAGCCCATGGAAATGAGGCAGGCTCGGAAATCTTCATGATCCATCAGGCCATTCTTCCTCTGTGGACAAAGAAGAGGAGAGAGGTTAATGAGGACACTACATGGACAGAGACCTGTGGAATGAGCCAGGGAGAAGCATGACCTGGAGGCCGGCCCAGGGGACTGTAAGGCCACCATCACTTAGGAGGGATGGCGCCCAACACAGGCTCCAAGCAATTTCATAAACAAGTCAGACCAAGGTAGAGAGACTGATACCAAAACAAACGGCAAAACTACTTCATTCAACTCACTCATTGTCATAAAATCAGAACCAACTAGGCCAACAGAGCTCCCTACAGAGACTGCCGCAACTCAACTCATTGTCATTTTGCTGGAACTGACTCATAGCTGGCCCTCCCAACAGGTTTTCAGAGGCTGTAAATCAGAGGAGGAGATTGCCCACCTTTCTCCCACAGAGCAGCTGGTGAATTTGAACTGTCTATCTTTGGGTTGGCAGCACCACTCTTTAACCATCAGAGTTCCCTAGGGCCAAGAAAATAAGCTGGAAAAGAGCTGACCACAGACACCAGTGAGGACAGAACATTCTGTTATCATTTTAAAAAATCAGACTCTGGTCACTTAGTCGTAGGAACAGCACTGTTAACCCAAAGGCAGACGGTCTGAACCCATCAACTGCTCCACAAAAGGATGGGCACTTTCTCCCATGTGACTTATTGTGTTAAAGGGTCTGAACTCTTTAACATACCCAACTTGGCTGGTTGAGTGTGGGAGCATTATAGGAAGCATTTACTGATACTTGTAGACAGTAATAAAAAAGTTCTCATGCAAACTAATGGTCTTTGAAAAGCCCTGGGATCTTCAAAGTGACATTTTCGCCTTATGATAAAGACAATGGTAATTTCCTTATATAATGAATTAGATTGACTCTACGGAGGTCTGATGGCAAGAAGCTGAGCTGCAATCTGGAAGGCACTCAAAGAACCCACTGCAGGGTCAGTTCTGGATCGGTTCTGACTCGATAGTACACAAAAACAACTGTTGTTGTTGTTGTTATGTGCCGTCGAGTCGTTTCCGACTCATAGCGACCCTATGCACAACAGCCCTAAACCCTGCTCTATCCTG
>NW_006399916.1:4011830-4059417 GCF_000299155.1 Elephantulus edwardii
CATAGGCTCTTGCTCATATGTTATTTCTTTAAATTCCTCTGTATCTGCCAATTCCTTTCTATATAATGACTCTGTATATTCCTTCCATCTTCTTTTAATGCTTCCTGGATCATTTAATATTCTGCCCAAAGCATCCAAAAACAACTACAGTATTCAAATCCAAGCACTACATACTATTTTAAAAGCAACACAACTTCTCACGTGTAATCACTATGAAAGCACCATTTTTGTTAGTGTTCTTTCCTTCAAACATACCAGGAGTCAAATAGTACTAACACAACTGAAAGTGAAAATCAGGTTTCATATGTCAAACAAGTAAGTGTAAGCTTTCATCAAGAGCTTTACCTACATAGTTACTAAGGAAAAGTGCATCAGAGTTGTGTATTTAAAACTTCAGAAAAATGACTAAAATCCAGCACCCCCATGTTGTGAAGGATATAGTTCCACTTAGAACGAAATGTAACTTTAATATCACTGCAAATGCATTAATGCAGTGACATCAAAAATGGAAAACTAGACTTCTCATTGCCTTGAGAAACAAGAGAATTTTGAAAGAAAGCCTAATTTTGGTGGCTATTTCCCTTTGTATAATTAAACAATCCATTTCTCTGAAAATGTTTTAGGAAAAACTTGCAGTTGGTAGTGTGGATGTTGTTTCACACACTTCTGACTTTCAGTCATCAAAGATCCCACTGTACCCTGTCAAAATGGTTGAAAGACGCTCGGAATTCATTCATCTGCTCCTGGGTGATGCCCTTGGCGTCCCGCGTGAGGATCTGGGTCTCCACCTCGTTGATGGTTCTGGCGATGGTTGTCAGCAGCAGCTCCCATCCGACACGAATGTGCTGCCCAGAAAAAGGAAACAGTCAGTCCAGCTCTGTGCGACCCAAGGGTTTGCCTCTTCATTCTCCCAAAGGAAGAACTCTCATGGAGAACAGCAAACAGTCCCTACCATACACTTCCCTTTGTTTTCAACTTCTACTTTGCCACAAAATTTGGTGGTAGGAAATACTCAGAATTTAAAGCAGCATTTTGACAGTCAAACTGGCAACCAGATTAGACACATAAAGTCTCATTTTCTATTTGCCAAGTAGCAGGTGAGACAGGGAAAATATTTACTGGCTGTCATGGAGATCAAACTGGGAAAACCTGGAGAAAAAACAATAGTTGAGAGGCTAGAGTTATAGGCTAAGCTCAGAACAGCTCAAAGATGAAGGGTATTGCCTGCCCCCAGCTCAGTTACCTACAGATATGCCTAAGAAAGCACAGGCAGGAAGTCCCATGTGCCTTTGGAAGGATGCACCTCCCCTATGCCCAGACCTCCTCCCAGCACTCCCAAAGGAGGGCAAAGAGTATCGCGGCGACAGCAGGGTAAAGTGGGCTGAGAATTCATGAATTCACAAGCCAGACACCCAGACACACAATGCAGTGGGAGGGAGGAGGCTGTTCAAAGGCTCACTTTCTTTTTGCTTAATTCTGTTATACATAAGGTCACCCTGAGTGTGAAACAACTCAGAGGATACAGGACTCACAAGAGTGATAATCCTAATAATAGTAGTGATGGTTGAGGTGGTGGTGGCAGTGAAGATGATGATGGTGATGGAGGTGATGGTGGCAATGGAAGTGAAGACGGTGGTGGTGATGGTAATAACAATAGTGATGGCAGTAATGATTGTGGTGAAGTGATGACAGTAATGGAAGTGATGGTGTGGTGGTTACGGTGATGATGGTGACGGTGGTGAGGATGCTGACGGCAGTAAGGATGATGGTAATGGTGGCGGCAATAGTGATGATGATAGTGTTGGTGACAGTGGTGGGTGATGGTGGTGGTGATGTTTGTGATGGTGGTGGTGATGGTGGTGGTAGTGGTGATAGTGGTTGTGGTGATGATGGTGGTGGTGATACTTATGACAGTAGTGATGGTGGTGGTGATGGTTGTGATGGTGGTGGTGGTGGTGATGGAGGTGGTGGTAGTGGTGATGATGGTGAAGATGAGGGTGGTGATGGTGATAGTGATGGTGGGTGTTGGTGCGAACTAGCATTTATCCAGTGCTTGATGAAGTACACAAAACTTTTTCACACACAGTAAAGAAAAAAGGTTCAAGAGCCCTACCTCCCACACTTTGTAGAACTTTACAGGAACAAACAGAAAATAGGTACAAAAACAGCAACAAACATAAACCTGAGTGGAAGGACACAGACACAGAAGCAGGCCCGCGTGGCCATGATACCTCCATGGTGTAGTTGGTGTGCTTGTTGTCGAACACCAGGGCCTCCTGGATGAGCTGGTGGTCACCCTCCAGCTTGTCCACATTATTCTTGTAGTTGATGATGTTGTGCTCGTACTGCTTCAGCTGGTTCATCTGGTCTTCCAGGGCTCCTGTGATCTGGATGGAGCTCCGGGCAATCTCCTGGTTAGATGAGAATGGGTAGAGGAGGGGGAAACTGAGTCAGTGAACCTGTACGATAACTACATGGGTGCCATCACTGCTTATGAGCTTCAGGGATGATATTGAGCCTGGATAGTAGCAAAATCAGTTGGTCCTTTTTGGTGGAGTGGGAACCAGAGGTCTGTCACTGCATGAAGCAGGGCTACCAGAACCTTCTCCTGGTGCTTGCACACTGACTGCCAGGGAAGGGCAGATTTCAGGCCCGGGGCTCCCACAAGGGGCTGTCCTACCTCCATTTTGTTCTGGATCCAGGGCCCGATGGCATTGGCCTGAGCAGCAAACTGGCGCCGTAAGCGCTCATTGGCGTGCTGCCGGGCCAGCTCCTCCTGCAGGGACTGGTCTCGAACTGGCACCAGCTGCTTCACCTGTGGGCCCAACAGCAGGGGTGAGACCACAGAAGGGGGAGACAGCCCCAGGGGAAGGGGGCAAAGAGGCAGTGGTGGGCTAGGAAGAGGAGAGGGAAGAGAGGGTAAAGGAGACAGGAAAACACAGAAAGGAGGGAGAACATGGAGGAGAAGTGAGAGAGAAGCACGGGGATGAGTGGAGAGCCCCACTTATGGAGCCGCTAGAGGAGATACATGTTTTCAGCACAAGGCTGCCCCTGCAGGGACCCCCCATTCTGGCTGCTCTTCACCCCTCATTCCAGAACATCTATCCCACTATCTGTGAGCACAGCACTCAGAGCACAAGAATCTCACTTCAAAATTCACCAATGGTCCCTACTCCAGAGGACAGAGGGCGAGCTGAGCAGGGACTGTTACCAAGTGTCCCCGAGCAGCTGGAGACCTGCTGGGCTAAAGGGCATGTGACAGTCTGTGCTAAAAGTCAGAAAACAGGGTAGAGCAGTTTGGCATCTCCCATGTATAGTTTTCTAAAAGATTTTCCATATTTAAAATGCATGCATATTTGGGGAATTGTTTGCCTTATCTTCCAAACATTATATAACAGAGGTCTGCTGGCCTAGTGGGTAAGGAGTTATGCTGCCAATCTGAAGGTGGGCGGTTCTAATTCTCCAGCTGCTTCAGAGGAGAAATCTTCTTCCTTACAATTTAGTCTCTGAAAACCTGCTGGAAGGTCAGCTACAGATTGGTTCCAACTCAATGGCACTTAACACTACCACCAACGAAAGTAAGCTGATTTGAGCAAACTTTGGCTTGGATTTCTAAACTAGCTTCTCTTAAAGTATTACCAGCATAAATCTGTTTTTGCTAACAATCTAAAGATTTTTCTCCCTTTAAGGAAAACCAACTCCACTTTCTTTGTAAAATGCAGAAATGATGGGAGGATAAAGATGTTGGAGATGAATGAAAAATCTTGGCTCTGATGCAGAATCGTTACTCAAATTCCCAAGGTCCCAATCTCCCAGGTGATAAGGAATTTCCCTCAGGGGAACGATGTAGGAAGCACCACACACCTGCTCACGATGGTGAAAACTCAGAAATGGGTACTGATAACTGCTGTCCTGGGCTATAAAATTCTGGCTTACATTCAATCACAGTCACAAACCAACTGCTATAAAGCCCATTATAGAAAAAACTCAAGATGATGGTTTATAAAATTACTATGTAATACATCTTTGAACATTATTACTCAACTCAATGCCATCCAGTCAGAACCAACTCATAGCTGGCCCTCCAGCAAGTTTTCAGAAACTGTAAATCTCATGGAAGGGGATTTTCCCTCTTTCTCCCACAAAATAGCTGGTGTATTCAAACTTCCTGTATTTTGGCTGGAAGCATAATTCCTTACCTATTAGACAATGTGTTATTATGCGGAAATGTTTCAGTGTATTTAAAAACACATTATATTGTTGTTATATTCCATCAAGTTGGAAGCAACTCATGGCTGACACTCCAGAGAGTTTTCAGAGGCTGGGAATGGCACAGAAGGAGACATTTTTCTCCCACGAAACTGCTGGTGGATTTGAACTGCAAGCCTTTGGGTTGGCAGTGTAACACTTTACCACTAAGATACAGTGCTCATAATACTATGTATGTATGTATGTGTATATATATATATATATATATATATATATATATACACATATAATTTAGAATATATTTATGTTTGGTTTATTTTTTACCATCTGCAGTGTTAGCCTAAAAGTTGGCATTTTTTAGACATTACATTAAGCCTTCTCTAGTCTCCAGCTACCTTAACTGCAGGCACAGGGTCTTACAAATTATCAAAAGCTGTGGAACTCAGATAAGAGAGAGAGAGAGTGCTCCCCATACTGAGCAGCAAGACTTGAGAGAGACTGGAGCAAGACCCTGGTGAGACTACAACAACCTGATGGTGATGTGGCATTGCTGTGGAAAACTGTTGCAAGGTTTGATTTGAGGCTTCTTGCATTTGTGCTGGCCACAGTTAAAGGTTTTGCTGTTCTTGCCAAATACTTAAAGAAGCTGACTTATAACTACTGAGGCAAACCTTGCTGGATGATTTGGATTTGACTGATGAACTGAAACTGGAGCCTGGACTATTTGAGGAACTGTGCCTTGGGACTGTTGGGCTAAAACTTGGGACTTGAATTGGGTGATACTCTTTGCCTCCCCTACTCTCCAACTTACTTCTGTAATAAACCTCATTCTCAGTACCACAGCTGTAATTCTGTGAGTCAACAACAAACAAATGAGCCTCTTGCTGTTGCTGTGGTCTTAGAGGCACCATGGGGCTGGGCTATGGGCTCTGTCTGCTTTCTGCTCTTGGGTGGTGAGGTATGGTGCTATTCTCACTCCCTATGGCCCAGAGAGACACTCATGGCCCTGTGCCCCCACATGCTATTTTCAGCTCTTCAGATACCATCTGATACTAGATGTAGACGGAATTGTTGTGACTTATATACAAACTCAACTTAAAGATAGACTCGGGAACAGAGCTCACAGGCCATGGTGTCACTGACCTGCAGGGTGAACAAAGTGGCCCCATCTAAGATGCCATGCTCCATATGCCCACCTTGTCCCACTTGGCCCTCAGCTCGTCCATGGTCACAGTGCTGTAGGGGTTGCTGGAGCTAATGCGGATGTTGTAGCTCTGAATGACCTTCTCCACCTCGTTCTGGATCGCCGAGATGGACTGCCTCTCGCCGTCTGCCTCTGGCAGCGTCGCCTTGAACTGCTCATGGGCTGTGATCAGACTCTAAACCGAGACATCGAGAGTGAAACAACAGCAAGTTAGTGCTCATGGTAAGTTCCTGTGTCCCCCAGAGACACCAATCAGACAACTGTACATTAGGGTTCATGGCGGATTCCCGTGTCCCCTAGTGACATTAGTCAGAGAGATGACCGTATGTTAGTGCTTGTAGCAGGTTCCTGTGTCCCCTCTGCACACAAGTGAAAAGAAATCTCTGAGAAGATGGTCAGGATGTTTTGCATGTTTTGATGTTGTGTTCAAAAGTCAAGTTCCTTGAAAACAGGAACAAGATTCACAATGAGTATTCAACAATCTGACACCTGCTTGATACTTGTATGCATGACTGATGGTTTGCTGTTAGAGGTACAAGACATGTCTGCCAGTTCGTCAAGTTGAAGGAGTGATATGCATGTTGCTATTTATTTTATAGGGGAGCTCTGACGGCCTTGTGTACTACTAACTCGAAGGCATGCAGTTTGAATCCACCAGTTGTTCCACAGGAAAAAGATGTGCAATCTTCTTCTGTGCGATTTTCTGCCTCTGAAAACCCCCTGAAGGTTCAGCTATGGGTTGGTTCCAGCTCAGTGGTGTTTAACAACAATATCTGTTAGGAAGTTCTGGTGGCCTCATGGGTACACAATTGCGATGCCAACCCCAAGGCGGGCAGCTCGACTCAACCAGTCACTTCACTGGGCAAAGATGGGCCCTCTTCCTGTGTGACGTACAGCCTCTAAAAACCCACTGAAGGGTCAACTATGAATCAGTTTCTATTCAATGGCACATAACAACAGCAACAGTATTAATTCAATTGATGGCTATTAACCTAGAGTCTGCGGAAGTAATTTCTTTTTAAAAAATATCTGCTTTCATTATTTATGATTCCCAGCTAATGTTAAAGTCTTACCCCCTACTCACAAGGAGCCTTGGTGGTGTGGTGGTGAAATGCTCAAATGCGAGCTGTAAGGTTTGTGATTCAAGTCCATCAGTTACTCTGTGAAATAAAGACGTGGCAGTCGAGGGAGAATTTATAACCCTGGAAACTCACTGGAACAGCCCTGCCCTGTCCAGTACAGTCCCGGCAAGTCAGAATCAACTCAACAGGAACAACGAGTTATATGCTAGCTCCATTGACCCACCAGCAGGTTTTCAGAGCAAACAGCACTGGCGGAGACTGTCTCCCTTTCTCCCATCTAACAGCTGGTGGATTCGAACCTCTTGCCTTTGAATTGGCAGCACAATGTCTTACCACCACTAGGCCACCAGAGTCTCCTTGTTGACTCAGGATTTGCCCGAATTGCTCTTCCCAATTACCAGTTACATGCTCATAAATTTAACAGAAAGAACATTTTCTGCCTTCATACTTGAGGAGATTAATGAAGCACAGCCAAGTCGTCAGAAATAAAAGGCTACAGAGACCTACAACTTGCCACAGGGCTCTGCGAAGCCTACATTTATCATCTATCAAGCCTGTACTGTGACCCTAACCTAACGTGGAAGACAGTACCCTCTGAGCTCAGCCCTCGCCGCCGTGTGGGTCACCTTCGGAGGGGAACACTCCCTTTAGGTGATATGACACACCAGCTGCCAATGGAGCTTTCTGGGAACAAAGGAACAAGTGTGAATCCTGCACAGCACTTACTAAAATTCATTCCAAAAACAAAAGAATAAGCCACAAGCTCTGCTTACAAAAGTGTGCAAGAAATGCCATCCGAAGCTCTTTGGGAACACAACTGCAGTGTTCACAGGACTCATTTGCTTCCTTTTGCCCACAGAAAGCCTTCAAGAGGTTAGGGACAAGCCCAAGGCTTTTTCACAAGAAGCATTCTAGGAACATTTATGCTTTTACATTTTGATAATATATATTTTACTGATTCTCACCACTGGGCTGACTGGTAGCATCATGAAGATGATGAAGAGACTGAGACTGTTAACAGCTTCAATTTGCTTGACTCTACAATCAACACCCTTGATACCAGCAGCCAGGAAATTAAAAGACAAATTGTACTGGGAAAGTCTGCTGTCAGAGACCTCTCCAGAGGAGCAACGACGCCAGTCTGGAGACTAAGGTGCACTTGATGCAGGCCATAGTCTTTGCCATTACTTGCTATGCATCAGAGAGCTGGACAATGACTAGGGACGGTAGAAGGAGAATTGATGCCTTTGAGCTGTTATACTAGGGAAGAGTACTGAATATACTATGGACTGCTAGGAGAATAAACAAGTTTGTCCTGGAGCGGGTAAAGCCAGGCTACTTCTTGGAGGCAAGAATTCTGAAACTTCGTCTGACATACTCTGGACATGTTGCAAGGAGGGACCAATCCTTGGAGAGGGATGTCATGGATGGATGGGAGGGTGGAGGGACAGTGCAGGAGAGGAAGACCCTCAATGAGATGGAATGATTCCATCACTGGAGTAATGGGGGTAGGTGTGTCAGAGACAATAAGATTGGCACAGGACAGAGCAGGTTTAGGGCTGTTGTACACAGGGTAGCTATAAGTTGCAGGCGACTTGATGGTACATAGCAACAACAACATCTTCATATTTTACTGAGGGGAAAAAAAGAATGAGATGTCTTTTGTTTATATGCTGTTGTTATGTGGAACTCTGGTGGCCTAGTGGTAAGGCGTTTCACTGCCAACTTCAAGGCACATGGTTCGAATCTACTAGCTGCTCTGTGGAAGAAAGATGAGCAATCTTCTCCAGTGTAATTTCTAGCCTCTGAAAATCTCCTGAAGGATCAGCAATGAGTCAGTTCCAACTTGAGTTGAAATGCGGTCACAAATATCACAGATAATATTTATCACACAATCATCAATAATTAACCAGATCCCAAGCATCAGAGAGTCTCTTTCTTACTCTGATCATTTATAAATCCCATCGGTGATTCCAGAAAAAATCTTCTAAGCAGGACTTTTGGATCAGTAGGAAGCAGAAGGTGGCGGGCTGTAAATTTTCTTATGTTTGACACACAACAAAAGATGCGGATCTTAATAAACAGTAAAATGTACATATTTTGTAAATAATTAATTCAACAACCAGAAAATTTACTGCTTTCCACAAATAACACCCAAAATGAGTGCCATGTATTTATCAATGATTGCTTGCTCTTTCCTAAAGAGACTCTTTTTAGATATATGCATCAGTCTGTGACTGGTGTCATTTTAGTTGCAGTAAATAGTAGGGAATACATTTTTTAAGTTAAGGTTCCAAAGGCCAATGCAGGCTTCCTAAAATCATATTTTTCTTAATGAAAAACAAATAAAATAGAACTGCAGGTGTCAGTGCAAGCTGCGCAGGGCTGAAGTTCCTTACCTGGATCTCCTCAATGCTGTGGACTATGAACATGTCCTGCAGGTCCTCCATCGCCCCCTCCATCCAGTTGTTGAAGGGAGCCGCTCTCTTGGCAAACTCCAGATGCAGCTGGTCAATGGTTTCTAGCAATTTCTCGGTTCTCTGAGGAGTAGTCAAAATGGAAATAAGTGTTACCACAAATAATAAGAATAATGTTTTTGGAAATGCAAATAAGTATTCCCGAACAGTAAACCATTACTGATGTTTTGTGAACCACAGCACTTTTATCATTTGCACATGCATACAAGATTAAAGCATCAGTAAATTATCAGGTAGAAGCCCTGATGTCTTGCACGAATCAGAGGATGTAGTAATAACACCCAGCATAACTTCATTTTTAGTACTTAAAGTACAATTTTGTTTCCCATGGATCCACAATCAACACCCACAGTAGCAGCAGTCACAAAATCAAGAGACACTGAGAAAATCTGCTGTCAATGACCTCTCCAAAGTGCTAAAGAGTAACAATCTGAGTTTAAAGACTAAGATACACTTGATCCAAGCCATTCTATTTTCAGTTGTTTCCTATGCATCTGAAAGCTGGACAATGGCTATAATCAAAGAACTGATGTCTTCGAGTTGTAGTGATGGAGAAGAGTACTGAGTATCTCACAGACTGCCAAACAAACAAGTCTTGAAGGAAGTGCAACCAGTATGCTCTTTAGAGGCAAAGACAGTGAAATTTCATCTCACATACACTGGGCAGAGCACCAGACTCACCAGCAAGTAGATTCCACCAAATATGATCTGATGTGTCACAGAACAGAACCAAGTGCTCAAGGTTGTCTTAGTCTTAATCCTTGAGGAAGGAGATCATCAGGCCTGTATTTCATGGCCTTGCCTGGTGGACTCTGATGGTCAGTGAAGGTTAATGGTCAAGGTCAACCACATGCCCTGCCCAGGGACTTGTGGTATTCTACCATATGCTATTGTTGTTGGTTGTTGTGTACCATACTGTACCATCAAATCGGATCTGATTGGTACAGGAAGAGACTGCCCCTCCATCTCCAGCAAAGCATCTGGTAGATTTGAACCTTGAGCCTTTGGGATTGCAGTGTAGCTTCTTGCCACTAGGACACCAGGGCTCTCTTTTACCATATACTTTTAAATATTGTTTTGAAAATTGAGAACCCACAGGGTATAGCACCTTTCATCTAAAGGTTTACCTCATAAAGGAAGTCTAAAAGAATCTGGTGTTCCTGAGTGGAGCAAAGAGTTCACAAACTCACTTGGTAAATGAAAGATCGAAGCCAGTTAGAGTCCATTACAGGGCTTGCAGGAAGAAAGGCCTCATGGGCTGTAACTCAAACCCCCACTGCCGTCAAGTCAGAACCGACACACAGCTGACCCTCCAGCTCAGAGACTGTAAACTGCACAAGAAGAGATTATCTTTCTCCCTCAAAGCAGCTGGTGGGTTCAAACTACACACCTTTGGGTTGGCAGCACAACTACTTACCACTAGACCACTACTTATGAAAACAAATCCCTGGAAACCCCACAGAGGGTGAAAGTGTTGGTAAATTTCTTGAATGGATATTTTCACAATAAAAAAGTAAATAAAAACAACAGGAAAAAGAAGAAAAAATTCCCAAGGAGCAGAGTTCTAGTCTCACATAAGGGGCCACTGTGGTCTGGAACCGCCCCTGCAGTGACCAGCATTGATGACAGACAATGCAGCGCCTTCCTCACTGTTTTAGGGGCTCTGGTAGTGCAATGGCTGAAACACTGCACCATTAACCAATAAGCTGGCCATCTCATTCTACCCACCCCTCCACTGGAGGTGAGGCCGTGTGCACCCATAAAGGTTCACTCTCCAAACTCACCGGGCTTCGTGTCAAGGACTCCTTCTTTACTCCAGTGTTGGCTGCACTTTCCTTATGCATATTTAACTTCAGATTTCCCTTGCTTTGGTCACAGCTCAGTATTCTTACAGAAACTCACTGGGATTGTGACTTGACACAAAATAGGTTTATACTATACTCTTAATGTCCTTGAACTTTTAAAAAAATCCCAAGTGTGTGTTACAGTTGGATAGATAAATTAAAGGACCAACTTTCTATTTCCTCTTCTTCCCCAATTTTCCTAGTTTCCTTAGAGCCTCCTTCCACTAGATAATCTGTGCGGTTTTACAAACATACTGCCAACAGAAGGGAATTCGGGGATGGATTGACACAATGATTTTACCAATGGGCTCTAGTGTGTCAGAGACGATGAGAGTGGCACAGGGCAGGGCAGGGTTCAGGTCAGCTGTTCACAGGGTCACCGTGAGTCATACTCAACAGCATCTAACAACAACAACACCACCACAGCGAGTAAGGAGTTGAGCTGTTAGCCCAAAGGTGATGCTTCTCTGGCCATTTGACTCCACTAGTGACTCCCTGGGAGAAAGATGGTCAATCTCTTCCTGTGAGAGTCATAGACTCAAAACCTGCTGGAGGTCAGGTTGTAAGTCAGTTCAGACACAACACCAAGGAGCGTCCTTTTCTAATGACTCAGAAGAACATAAACGTAATTGCTGTGTTGGGAACAATTCCCCTGCAGAGCTTCACATCAACAGGTGGCTCAGACCCACCTCCAGGGCCTCCCTCCTCTTCTGAGTCAGTGTCCCCAGTCTGTCCCACTGGTCACAGATCTTCTGGCACCGGTCATTGACATTCACGGCATCATGGTAGTCCAGTTCACTGGCAAGAGTGAAAATGGAGATTAACTTCTCAAGATGGCATGTGAAAGCATGGATCATGGTACAAAACAAACATAAATGCATATTTCCAAAGATGTGCTTGAGAGCCTCAGCATGGTGGCTGAGGGCTTTGCTAATCCTGATCACTGCAAAGATTCTTGCCGCCCTCTGGAAATTCTGAGGAGAAGCTATAAAAGCTCTTGCTAGCCCTGCAGCTGATAGGCAGAGAGAAAGGACCCGGCCCAGGCTAAGCCCTCGGCGCTCCAGCCCCATCAGCTGGGCCCCAAGAGAGCATTCTTCTTCAATGGCTATGCACCTGGGAAGGAACCCAATTCTTTGACCAGGAGGGCTGTCCTCTGGGCTGAGCTGTAGCAACAGTGACCAGAATTGAAGAATGAGCCAAGGGGAGGTGGTGGCATTTTCTTCCAGGGCCTTGTGTCCTCTGCACCTCCCAAAGGGCACAGGCTCTGCCATGGACCAGGGTGCCTGCCACATGCTGATGCCTCTACCTGGAGGGGGTTTCTAGGACAGAATCCCTCTTAGCTCTCAGACAATAGTGAATTTAATGTGATGCCAAAAAAGATAAAGAAGCTCTGATGGGAGTTCCGGTGGCCTAGTGGTAAAAAAGTTGCTTGAGAATCCCAGAGGCACAAGGTTCAACTTTATCAGCTGCTGTATGGGAGAAAGATGGGCAATCTCCTCCTGTGAGATTTAATGCCTCTGAAAACCTGCTAGAGGGTCCAACTTGATAGCACACAACAGGAACAACAAAGATAAAGGCAACATAAAGTGATTTCTCACAACTTACTTTCCATCATCAGGCCTGTCTACACATCTGGCTGTTGGGCGCCATCAGCCCGAGATTGACCAGCAGTCAGCTTAGTCTGCAAACTCCAATAAAACCTGCTGAGCTTCACTGCAGCCCTTGTGCAATGCATCCCCTCCCCAACCAGCCCCGCCAATAGCAGGCCCAGTGGCTGGGACTCAGATTCAGATGTCCCATGTGGAGAGAGAGCCTTCCATCACTCAAGTGACCTTCAAGTGTCTGTTCACCCTACAGGGGGTCTGGGGAGGGACAATGAAGCCAACACTGAAGTACATTTTTACTAGATATTTCACTGGGGTATTCCTATGGATAAAGCCCAAATCATCTACAGATTGAACCATCCTGTTAGTTCAAATTAAAAGCAAGACTCATTAAGCTTTAAAGGCACACTGAGGAAATTTCTTCAAAGACAGAACATTCAGGAAATGCCCTCCTAGACCACCAAACAGAGCGCTCTGGTAGCACAGTCCACAGGCATCTCTTATTCTAACCCAAAGCCCTCATGCTTCTGGAAGTTCGAATCCAACAGCGGCTCTGAGGGAGAAAGATGGGCAATCGCCTCCCATGCAATTTACAGCCTCCAAAACCAGGCCTAGTTGCTCGTGGGAATCAGAGAAGCAAGTGCCTGAACAGCACACATTTCTTCCCAGGCCTCATGTGTTACCTGTGAGCAGCTGCTGATCAGCAACCAAATAGCCAATATTAAAGCAGCATAAGAAACAGGACAATTCAGAGCCACAGAATCAGACAAGTCACCCGTGAGGACCTCCAACAATTCAACGCTGATGTCAGCAAAGCCAAAACTTCAGACACTATTAAAGGCTGAACCTGTTAGGGAAGGGCCTGTTCTCTCAACAGGGAGGAGCATGGGGTTTAGGTCTCAGGTGAGAAAGTCTTCTCTGTCTTGGTAAATTACCCACATGTGAAACACTCTAATCACCCAGCACAAAGATGAATGCATGTTAGGACAGAGGAAAGTAGAGAATGACAGTTTTGAGAGGTTTCATTTTTCAAAATGGTACCCAGGTCCTTAAAACTATTAGAAACACCACACTGGGGCCTCTGGTCCTCCAGGGGAGAAACCCTCAGTGGTGAAGCCTCTAGCGTGCGCAGCTGCCATCCAAGTGGATGGTCTGAACCTACGTACAGCTGGTGATCTACGCCCAGAAAACCAGCCTTCTGGAAACTACGGAGCACAGTTCTCGAATCCCCGCAGGTCAGCAGGCTTTCAACTGTCCTTCCTGAAGGGTGGCCAGGTGAGAGGCCGCATGGGACAGCAGGGACAGGGCCTTGGTCACTTCAGATGTGAAGCAGTACGAACTCTGCAGTGCGAGGCTGGCACTGCGCTCGCTCCTTCCAGAAAACAATCCATTCTTGGATAAAGAGAAGCAAGGTGCGCACAACTCTTTCTGGGAGGTGCGATAGTAATGCGCTCTTGGTTCTGAGTCTTGGGTCAGCAGCGTCATAGTGATTCCACCCATCGGGCTGGGTTAGGAAGCTGCCCGACAGCCCTCCTTCCAGGATTCATTTATTTCTCAAGCCCTGGAGCGGAGAGAGCTGTTGCTGAGTGAGAAAGAACTCGGTAAACACAAGTCAGCAAAGCTCAGCCAGCGTCAAGTCCACGCTGCCTTGAGAACATGTGTGTGCAGAGCTGGTGTGTCGTGCACCACCAAGTGGGAGTCAACTCGCAGCTGACACTCCAGCATGTTTTCAGAGGCTGTAAATCACACAGGAGGAGACACTCATCTGCTGGTGGTTTGAATCACATGCCTTTGAACGCTTTACCTCTAGCAGCCAGAGTATCTAATAAGGCAGAGTTGGGTTTTTTTAAAAAAAATGTTGTTGGCTTGTTTTGTTTGGGATTCCAATGGCTGTGTTTTGGGAAGCTAATCTCCATCCCTTTGCTCTGAGTTATCTATCTCTTGGGGATTCAAATACCAACCCCTGAGTTAGCAGAAGAGCAAGTTAATTGCGTATCCCACGGGGCTTAGTGATAAGGAGCTGCACCATCAACCTAAAGGCACATGGTTCAAATCCACCAGCTGCTCTATGGAAGAAAGATGGGCAAGCTCTTCCAGTATGATTTATAGCCTCTGAAAACCCTCCAGGGAGTCGACTATGAGTCAGTTCTGACTTGATGGCACATAACAGCAGCAGCAACGACCCTGCCAGCCAGCACAAACACAACAGCAAAGTCCACACTGGATTACATCTAGGGAAAGACAAGTCTCCTCACCTCCCAAGGAGGCCCTCCTGGTGGCCCTGAGTAGCATCTTGCATTGCACCCAGCTTGGTGAGGCTCGGGGAAGGAGGGCTCCGCTGCTAAGGTGATACCCCACCCTGCACTCAGCCTGGTCAGGCTTAGGGGAGGGGGGCTCCGCTGCTAAGGTGATACCCCACCCTGCACCCAGCTTGGTGAGGCTCGGGGAAGGAGGGCTCCACTGATAAGGTAATACTCCACCCTGCACCCAGCTTGGTGAGGCTTGGGGAAGGAGGGCTCCACTGACGAGGTGACACCCCAGCCTGGTCAGCCTTAGGGGAGGAGGGCTCTGCTGATGAGGTGACCCCAACTGCACCCAGCCTGGTCAGCCTTAGGGGAGGAGGGCTCCGCTGATGAGGTGACCCCAACTGCACTCAGCCTGGTCAGCCTTAGGGGAGGAGGGCTCCACTGATGAGGTGACCCCAACTGCACCCAGCCTGGTCAGGCTTAGGGTAGGAGGGCTCTGCTGATGAGGTTGCACTCCACCCTGCATCCAATTGGTCAGGTTTAGTGGAGGAGGGCTCTGATGATGAGGTGACACCCCGCACTGCACTGAGGAGGGCTCAGTGGACGGCCAGCAGCTGTGAGTGGATGGCACGTACTTGAGTTCCTGGGCGATGGCTGCGATCTGCTCCACGCGGTCCTGGTGGGCCGCCAGGTCGCTCTCGAAGGCCTCGTGCTTCCTCAGCAATGCCCGAACCTCGGTCAGTGACGCCGACTCATAGTCCTTCTGCAGCAGGATCTGCTCTTTGCCTGGAAAGGTTGAGCAAGGTTAGGAGGGCTCTGAGCTCGCCTGTGGCCTCTTAGTGGGCTTGGCTGTCCCCAAGAACAAGAGATGGGGAAAGGACGGGCAGGTCAAAGGGGCAGCCTGGAGCCCAGGCCACCGCTCTGAAAGTGACTCCCCAATTCCCTGCACCTCTGAGAAACCCCGGGCCTGGCGAAGGGAGGAAGGCTTGCCCAGGGCTTTCTGAAACACAAAGTGTGCACCTCACGCTTATAAACAAGAAGTATATCATCTTTAACATGATCTCAGGAAAGTCAGCAACCTGAAGCTTACAAAAGGTTCCTGAGACAGAGAGAAATACTCCTGTTCTCAATATTCTACTCGAAGCCCAAGTCTTCTTACCAGATGAACCCTAATAGATACTCTCTGTGGCTGGTGGCATCCTTTATTTTACCCCACTGGTAATTTTTTAAAATTTCCACTCTAAACCTCCCCCATCTCAGAAATCTAGCAGCTGCCTAAGTCCTCAATGCTGGACACAAATGTCATTACTGTCCTTTAAAAATCTGAAGCTAGCAATAGACAGGAAATCCTCATATTTAAAGAGGATGACATGAAGCCAGCCACTGATTGATTGAAACATTTTCTAAATTAATGAAATGGCCTAAGCCTTCCCTGGGGTAGATGCCATAGTCATTCCCCTTGTGATTAGGATGATGAGGCTCTGGGTGGTAAGGGCTTATTATTCAAAGTGGCTTCCCCGGCCAGTGACTGGCTTTGCCATGTGGATGGACAGGAATAGGTGAATAGGGCATGTTAGCCTATCCACAAGGAGACTGGCTAGTCTCGCCATCCCACTGAGTGGATCCAGAGGCATACTTTGGGAACCTTGCCACCAGCAAAGGAGAAGCAGGCATGCAGAGCTAATCATTCAGGGCCAGAGATTATTGTATGGCCAGACCTACAGCAGCAGTAGCCATGACTGAAGCAAAGGACTAGAGACCTGGTGGGATACAGAGTTGACCTTGGGACTGCTACCGACAGAACCAGGGCAAAGATATTTTGCTCAAGTTTGCTGGGGAACTTGGGAGAGGTAGGGAGAGCCCTAACTGGCAGGACTGGGAGCCTAGGGACATTGGCCTAAAGTCATGAGGCTGAAGATTGAGATGCTTGCAAGCATATTTTGGAAGCTGGCCTGGTTGAGTTACTGAATTCTTCTTCTAATCTGAATTACAGCCTTTTGACTTCCCCAATGTGGTTCTGTGTTGTCTGTGAGCTATTACATCAAAGTCTGAATCAAGGAGAGCCATAAGCTTGCTGTTAGAATGAGTACAAAGAGGTGCGGGAGCGTGGGAGACATGTCTGACCTCAAGTGGATTAGTTTTGTGTGGTTGATGTTGTTGACAGGGACAGTTCCCCTTAGTGAAGCTGGTAAAGGTCTGATATGGCCATCCCTGCATGGCCCTTGCCCCTTTACAGGTACAGAGAGGTCAAGACCATCCACAGCAAAGAGCTGTGCATCTGGGCTAATGCTGAGTGTGAAGGCTGGCAGGGTGATACTAGCAAAGAGACCTGAATATCTCATCACTGGCTCCAAGGTCTGGTGTCCCTGCTGCCCTGCCAAGCAACACAAACATGCAGACAATGAAACAAAAGGGAATCAAGGGGAACCTCCCCGTGCCGTCCTCTGTGAGACCGTCTGACATCAGCAAGGAGACCAGGGCCCAGCCCAGCAGACAGCCTGAAACTATGAGGACTGCACTGAAACACAGTGGAAACACAGCCTGGGAGAAACAAGGGTGTCTCTGAGAAGGGTGGAGGGATAGAGAGGGGAAGAGAGAGACCCTCAGCATGATGCACTAGCAGAGTAATGTTCATAGTGGCCTGAACACACCGCAGGTGGTAAAGATGGCACAGGGCAAGGTTCAGCTCTGTCGTCCACAGGGTCGCTATGTGTCCATGTCAACTCGACAGCATCTAACAACCACCAACAGAGAAAAGGGAAGCCGAGTCCTAAGAGACAGTGGCTTACCGTTTTCCTTTCCATGCAGGCCTTCTGCACAGGTGGTTGAGGGTGCATGCTCTGGGCACCACTTGGAGAAATACATTCATATGTTCACCAAGAAGGTGAAGTCGCCTGACCATCTGCCCCTTGTTGTTACTGCTGACTCAGAACTGTCTCAAAGATGACCCACCAGCAGGTTTTCAGAAGCTGTAAATCATACAGGAGTCTAACTTTCTCCTGCAGAGCAGCTGGTGGATTCGGACCACCTGCCTTTGGGTTGACAGCACAATTCCTCACCGCTAAGTGACCAGAGCTCACAGACCACCCCTTAGAGAACATCAATGTCAAGCAGCACAGCAGGGGAGTGATGGCACCCACCTCCAGGGCTGGAAAAGCCGGGGAAGAGTCAGCAGTGGGCCTCCCATCCACTTCTCCATGCTCCTCTTTGGAAATCCATGCTGAGCGGCATCTACTCACCGTAGGCCCATGTCTCATGTGTGGACGCCTTCTGCCTGAACTTCTCGGCCAGGTGCTCCAGCCTCTCCAGCCTCCGGATCTCGTTCAGCAGCCACTCCTCGTAGCCCTTCTCAGCCTGCTCCAGCCGCTGCCAGGCCCCAGCGATGTCCTAAGAGGAGAGGAACTAGCTGAGACACCTGGAGGTCTAACACAGAGTGGCAGGACTTTCACTGTCTGGTCAGAAAAGTTGACGCTTCATAGGGGATGAATTCCAAGCAGCTCTGACTGACTGCTAGGACCAGAACCTGCCTACTCACTCAGGGATCGCCAGCATGTGTCAGCACCCAGGAGACACATCAGCCTAACCAGAGCGCTCCTTAGAGGCAAGGACGGTGAAACCTGACCTCACATACTGTGCAGGTTGTCAGGGGGGCCAGTTCTTGGACAAAGACAGGCTGGGAAACGTGGAGGGCCAGCGAAAGAGAGGCCACACACCTGTCCCAGGGAGGTGTGGCAGGTAGGGCCCCTGCCTTCCACACAGGAGACCTGAGTTTGGTTCCCACCCAGCGCACATTGCAGGTGTTGAGTGGAGGCAAGAGGCTTGCTCGGAAGCTGGAAAAGCTGCGGCAAAGCTTCAAAGCTAAGACAGACCAGCAAGAAAGGTCTGGTGACCTTCTGAAAAGGTAGAACTGGAAACTGCAGTGCTCTCGGACAATCCTGGGGACAGCACAGGGCCTCCACATTCTGCTGTGCATAGGGCCTGTTCCCGGCTTTCGGGATTGTGGAGAAAGATTTGGCACACAATTCACTTGGAAGGAAAACAAAACAGGATCACTAATCGAACGATTCCCTTCAGGCAGGTAAGAGAGAAGACCCTGTGAGGAGGTGCCTCTGAGCTGACCAGCCCTGCAGGGAAGACATGGCACCAGGTGAGGAAGGAGGGCCTGGAGGGTCAGGACAACAGAGAGGGTGAGAGATGAGAAGCGGCTGAGCGTGGGGGCGGTGAGACGGCAGGAGGTGGGCATGGCTGGAGTGTGGAGGGTGTGGGCCACGTGCTGAGGTCAGCACAGGGGACGGGAGAGGGGGAGGCCCACCAGGGATGAGCTGAAGTGACTCCAGAAAGACAGTTTTGTGTTTTACTGATGAGGCAAAGGCGTTTGACTGTGTGGATCAGAACAAATTACAGTTAACCTTGAAAAGAATGTGAAACCTATACCTAGACCAAGAAGCTGTTGCATGGTTTAAAGTCAGGAAAGGTATGTGTCAGGGCTGTCTCCTTCCTCCCTACCTATTTACTCTGAATGGTGAACAAATCATTCAAGAAAGCTGGATGCTAGGAAGAAGAGTGTGGTATCAGGACTGGAGGAAGAAACAACCTGTTATGCAGATGACAACACCGTTGCTGAAAAAGACTTGAAACATTTACTGCAGACCAAAGACCAAACCCTCCAATATGGATTGCATCTCAGCATCAAGAAGACAAAAGTCCTCACCACTGGAACAATAGTTATCATCGTGGTGGATGGAGGAAAGACTGGACTTGCCGACATTCTATTTTACCTGGAGTCACGATCAATGTCAAGGGCAGCGGCAATCAAGAAATCACAGGCTGTACCACCTTGGGAACATCCGCTGTCAGGGACCTCCCTACAGGTTCCACAGAGCAAAGGCGCCAGTGTAAAATCCAAGGTGCACGTGATTCAAGCCTTGGTATTTTCAATTTCTTCCTGTGCATTTGAAAGCCTGACAGTGAATAAGAATGAGAGAAGAAACAGCGATGCCTTTGAACTGTGGTCCTGGATAGGAGTGCTGAATGTCCCGTGGACTGCCGAAAGAACAAACTCGTCTGTCTGAGAGGAAATGCAACCAGAGTGCTCCTTGGAGGCAGGGATGGTGAAGCTCCACACCACCTACTCTGGGCACGTTGTCAGGAGGGGTCAGTCCTTAGACACATGAAGCTAGGACAGGTGGAGAGTCACAGAAAGAGAGGAAGACCCTCAGTGGGAGGGATCCACCCAGGGGCTGTATGTAACAACGGGCTTGAGCACGTTAGAAATGGTGAGGCTGGAGAGGACAGAGCTAATTCAGCTCTGTTGTCCAAAAGGTCACCGAGTCACAGGTGGCTCAAAGGCATCTAACAATGTTGAGTTTAGATTTTATCCTAAGTATTTTTTCTAAGATCATTGGAGATTCTGAAAGGAGACATGCTTGATTCTTATTTGTAAAAGGTCACGGGGTGGATGGTGAAATGGAGAGAGCAGAGGAAAACTTGAGAGAGGAAATCTGTGCCTATTTGACGGTGACTGTGGGGCCCAAGACGTGATATGGAGTCACTGGTCTATGCCAACAAGTAACACACTTGAAGCTAACTGAAAGGTTAGAGGTTTGAATCCACAGACGTGCTTCAGAAGAAAGGATTGGTGATCTCCTTGTAAAATATCAGCCCATGAGACCCCATGAATCTGGGCTCTGCTCCAGCACCATGAGTTCTCCACAAGTTGGAGCTGACTTGAAGGCACCAGGTCTGGCGTGTCCTTATGAAGAAAGAGTGATGGCTTAGGAGAGGGGGCTGGTGATCAAGCAAAGACACAGCTTTTCCTAGTAGAAATAACCTGCAGGGAGGGGCAACAGGACTCGCAGAGGAACTGGGGGCAAGAGAGTAACAGAGAACACAGGATATGATTGGGCTTTGGAGGACAGTGGTGTCATTTCCTTGGAGGAAGAAAACTGGGGGGCCCGCGAAGGAGTGCAGCGAGGGTGACGCAGATTCCTCTCACCACTCTGAGCATGTTCTCAGAGAAAGCAAGTCCCTGGAGAAAAGACCTCATGCTGGGTGAGGCAGAGGGTCAGCAGAGAGGAGGAAGACCCTCAGGGTGATGGATGGGCACGGTGATGCAAGGACTGGATGAGCAAAGCAGAGATTGCGCAGGGTTTTGTTCTGTGGTCCCCAATAACAGGAGTAACGTGCATCCAAGATCCCCACGTGACTGTGAGGGGCCCGGAGCTCAGAGAGTTATCAGTGGGTGGCTTCGCAAGTCCAGGAGGTGACAATCCAGGGCTAGGTCAGGTCACCTCGAGGAAGGAGAGGCAGAGAAGAGGGCTCAGGGCCGAGACCAGGAGTCCCAAGCATGTCTTCACGCAGAGAGACTGGAAGGACCTGGGGTGAGGTGGAGAGAAAAGCCTTAGTGCCGAGAGCAGAAGGACGGTCAGGGAAAAGGCACTGTCACCTGGGCAGAAAGCTCTCGGGTGCAGGACTGACTGCTGCTGGGTGACCACGGGGCTGTCCGTGTAGAAGTTTCTGGGCTGGACGGGGTGTATAGTGGAAGGGACCTAAGTAAGATCACCACAGGCTGATGACTCAAATAAGTGCAGCAGAGGTAAGGGGCTGAAAAGAGTGCTGGGAGAACTCTCTGGAAATGCTTTACAGCAAAGGAAGCAGAGAAACTAACTGCAGCTACCAGGAGATGTGGACCCACAGGATTCATTTTGATTGGCAGCTTCAAGAGCACTTTTGTGCACTTATGAGAATGATCCAGCATGGAGGAAGCTGATGATGAGGGCCCAGTGGTAAGTGGATGTACTGTCAACCCACAGACACACAGAATCAACCAGCTGCTCAGACGGAGATGGGCAATCGCATCCTGGGCAACTAACTGCTTCTGAAAAACTGCTGGCAGGTCAGCTATGAGTTGGTTCTGACTTGATGGTACACAACAGTAACAAGGTCTTGAGAAAGGAGCTCTGGTGACATAATCTATAGGGAGTTGTGTTGCTAACCCAAAGGTCTCATCTCTTTGGTGGTTCGAATCCACCAATTGCTCTGAGAGATAAGGATGGACAGTCTCCTCCCATGTGATTTATGGCCTCTGAAAAGCCACTGGAGGGTCAGCTATGGTCAGTTTCAACTCGATGGCAACGAGTTTGAGGTTTTGTTTTTTAAGGTTTTGAGAAGGTAAATATGCTGGGGCAGAGCAGGTGGGGAAGAGGGCATGTGATCTGAGGCAGGTAGGTCTAAGGGGAGGGGGAAGCAAGGCCCCGAGCCGGCCATGGACAGGGAAAGCTACGGGTCATGAAGCCCTGTTCTCTGAGAGGCCCAGGGCCAACAGCAAAAAGGAGCCCAGAATAGCCTGACAGTTTTAGGAGGTGGGGCGCCTAGTCAGACACTCAGCTGCTAAGCACAAGGCTGTGGGTTTGAGTCCTCTGAAGGCTCCTTGAAAGACGGCAATGAACTCGGAGAAACCAACTACAGAGGATCTCATGAAATACAGCTCTACTCTGAACTGTATAAAGCTGACTTTTTTTTTAAACCCTCTGACATCAAGTTGATTCCAATTCCTAGCAACCTCTCACTGGGTTTCCAGGACTGGAAATACTCACAGGAGGATGATATTCACCTTTCAACCATGGAGCGGCTCAATAAAACAACTGACCCACAGCTGAACCGCCAGCAGGTTTGCAGAGGCAGTAAATCACACAGGAGGAGACTGCCCATCCATCTACCAGAGCTGCTGGTGGACTCAAACCACCTGCCTTTGGGTTGGCAGTGCAACTCCTTATCATTAAGCTACTAAATCAGGAGGTATAGATATTAAATTTTATATACTCTTTTGGTTTGGAAAAAATCTGTGGTCAGGGGCCTCTCCAGAGTACTGAAAAGCAATGATGTCAATCTAGAGACTAAGGTTGCTCCTGATCCAGGCCATGGTCTTTACAATTACTTGCTATGCATCAGAGATCTGGACTAAGGATGACAGAAGAATAAATGCCTTTGAGTTGGAGAAAAGTATTGAACATACCATGGACTGCCAAGAAAACAGACAGGTCTACCTGGAGAGGGTGAAACCAAGTTTCTCCTTGAAAGCTAGGATTTTAAAGCTTCATCTCATATACTTTGAGTATGTGGCCAGAAGAGACTGATCCTTGGAGAAGGATGTCATGCTTGGAAGAGTGGAGGGACAGTGCAGGAGAGGAAAACCCCGGATGAGATGGATTGATACAGTAACTAGGGTGATGGGGGTAAATGTGTCAAGAGTCAGTGAGACTGGCTCAGCACAGGGCAGGCTTCAGAGCTGCTGTACACAGGGTCGCTATAATTCACAGGCAACTCAACAGCACATAACAACAACAATATCTTTAGTTGGCAGTTTCCTTTTAATGGTTATGTTACCAGATAATGTTGCTATTATGAGCTGTTGAGTCAGAGCTGACTCATAGTGGACCATGCAGTGGGTTTTCAGAGGCTGTAACTCACAATGGAGGAGTCTTCCCATCTTTCTCCTGTGGAACTTCTGGTGGATTTGAACTGCTTACCTTTGAGATGGCAACACAACTCCTTACTGGAGCTCCCTTGAAAGTGGCTAATTGGCTTGCGATGCTAACCTTTGTTAGCAGCCCAGGACATGACACACTGCCATAGAGAGGAAAGCTCAAGAATGACACGGCTGCCTCCTTAATGTAAGAATCACGTAGGTGCACAGATTCAAGGACACACACCCTCCCTCCCCAGCCACCACGGTGCCTGGCACTCACCGACACCATCTTGCCCTCAGAGGGCATGAAGGCCGGCCGGTTGCTGATACGCAGCTTGGTCTGCAGTGTGTTGAAGTTGATCTCCAGCTGGCACTTCTCCTGCACCTTGGGTGGCTTGTGCTTCCGCCGGTAGTCCCGGAAGTCCTCCAGCTTCTTCTGCATGGCCTGCATCGTCTTCTCCGGGGTCCGGTTCTCCAGCCAGGGGATGGTGCGACGGATCCACTCCAGGAGCTGTGCCCAAAACACCCACAGCTGCTGAAAATCCCTGCACAACAGCCCCGGTTCCAAAACAGGGGCCCCTAATCATGTGGGCTGGAGGACCCTAATGCAGAGGAGGGATTATAAGACCTCTCATTAAGACTCAAAGGAGGATGGCGTGGCCCAGATGGGACCATGGTGTGTCTGGACCCCTGCCACTCCCACAGGCCAGCCCCAGGGCCACCGTGAACTGCCCCGTGAACCCACACACAACTAGGAAACCCAACGTCCGCACAGCCATGGTTTACACAATGCGACACACACAGCAAACTCAGGGGCAGACGTCGGTGGACGAGGACAGATGGAGCTGTCAAGTTAAAAACAACAACGAACCAGAACGTGGCAGACACGGGATGGACAAATAATCTCGCTGAATCTGCTCTGGTGTTCTAAATGAGCCCCACCTGGTTTCTTTCTTTTAGTGAATGGTATTGCCACTTAAGTGACATGTCCTGTCACAGACCTCCTATAACCCAGGAGGGGTTCAATGCCAGAAGCGCTAGAGGAATGCCACAGAACGGAGCATGGCGGTGAACTTCTGAGGAAGCAGCCCCCCAGCTCCTGAATTACCACCCTGCCTGGGGACCCCTGCTGACAATGCACTGATTGTTCACACTTTCATCTGCTGGCTCCATCCACAATGACCAAACAGGAGCTCTGACTCATTGACGCCCACTCAGAACTGACCCATAGCTGGCCCCCAAGCAGGTTTCAGAGGCAGTAAATCACCTAGGAGAAGACCTCCCATCCTTCTCCCATGGAGCAGCTGGTGGATTCAAACTGTGTACCTTTGGGATTGAAGCACAGCTCCTTATCCACCAGGCCACCAGAGCTTGAGTTAGTATTAATAAATGAAAATACAAATAAATAAACAAAATGATGGTATAACCTGCATCTAAAGGTTTGAGAAGAATCACTAAAGGACCAGTGATGATGGAAGGTAGAGTTACCAAGGATTACCTGCCCTAGAGTCCTTGTTATAACTCCTACATTTATTGCTGGCACTAAAACAACAAAGCTAAACTGACTTTTCCATGGCAGTCTGATCATGGAACCTCAGTCTCATTCGAATGGATCAATATAGATTGATTCCAAGTGTTCTGAGAGTTTTCCCTAAATGGGGTGTTTCAACTTGGAGAGAAAGTGTCTCCAAGTCTGCCTCAAGAAGGAGGTGGTGGTGTCCCTCAGGAGAACATGGAGTGGTCATGACAAGACTGCTGGGTGACATGTACACTCCCAGGAGTACAGAAGAGGAGAGGCCACACAGGAAGAGCTGCTGTACCCGGGCCTGGCCCAGGCTCAGATACGGGGGGCAACCTCCCTCTAGACCGTGAGACGCCCACAAGGCTGAGCCTGACCCCACACAGGGCAGCGAGCTCCCTGGCTGTGTCCTGTGTGTGACAAAGCTTCAGGATGTGGAGCACATCTGCTGTGACATCAGAGGGCAATGAAATAGGAAGGGAACCCCCAGGAATGCGATGTCCTCAGGAGAGGGCTAGCCTACGGCCCTGGTGCCGAATCACTTGCCATTGTCTGAATGTGCAAACCCTCCCTGGGGCCTGGGCTTGTTGGAAGGACCCTCAGGACTACATTAATCACACTGCAGCAAGAGTAACCAGCTCTATGGTGAAGAGTAACTTCCTACTTTGTCCCCCTAGCTGAGATAAATAATGCAAATAAAATAAAAACAAAAAACCACTGACCACTGGCCTGGGTGAGAGCAGGTGGACAGAACTGCAGCCCCCCGACCCCCACCCCAAGCCCAGGTCCAGGTCCTTTACCTCACTTGCTAGCCTCTCATATTCTTCCATCAGCCTCTCATTCTCTTGGTTCACAGCAAGAACCTTACATATCCTGTTAGCTGCTGTCTCGGCCTGTAAAACACAATAGGTAAACAGGACAGCTCTGTCGACGGGGTGCACAGACACAAAGGGGTAAGGAGTGGGGGGGCATGGCGTGCTGTAAATGGTTCCAGGTTAGGGAGTGACCAGACTGAGGGTGCGGCATAGTACCAGGAATCGACCTCACACCTTTTTAACCTCCACGCAGACTTACAGGTTAAGCTGCACAAACCGCAGGGCTGACGGACAGACAGCATCTGCTGAGAGCACAGGCTTTGCAAAACGTCAAGCATGTTAGTAACAGATACATGGGTCCCCACTGGATGCCCTGACCAGCCACTGAACTCACGGTACACTGAAGTCAAAGTACAAATAGCAGGCCCTAAATAGGTCTGTCATGTATGCGTGTAACACCTCTGCTGCGCCTCAATACTTATGATGTCCTGGACGGTACCCCACGGGTGCAGAGCAGAACTGCTCCCCGGGGTCCTTCCAGCTGTGTCCTCTTTAGAAGTAGATCACAAAGCCTTTCTTCCTAGGAACCTCTGGGTGGGTCTGAACCACTAACTTTTTGGTAAAAATCAAGGGCTACGTGAGATTACCATGAGTTGGAATTAATCAACTCCAGGTTAAGTCTTGTTGTTTTAAGATTATATCATCAGCATCTCCAAAGGAGAAAGATAAGCCGTCTCCTCCCGAGCAGCTTACAGCTTTGGAAATCTGATGGAGGGCCAAGGTTCTGACTCCACAATAATGAGACGGACTGATTCACACACTTGAACTTCTTATGTCTTATGTCAGAGAGTCAAGACTGTCACAAGGCCCTGTTCCATCCACACAGGAGTCGCTGTGGAGGGGAGGAATCTCTACTCGTTTCCTGGAAAGAGGGCATCTCCTAAAAGTGGCACTCAGACCACCATCAGGAATGGATCAAGCAGGACCTGCCTGCTTCAGGTTCCAGGTGACAACCGGGGCCCAGTCACCAGCTCTTGGGCCTCATGCGGGACCAGTTTTCCAGTGCCACCACTTTATGGTGAAGGTCTTAAGGAGACCACAGAAATAGCACATGACTGATCCACTGAGTCTATAGGAAATCTCTGATACAGGAGCTCAAAGTCCAGCAACAGGCCAATGTCCTCCACCACCTCCCTCAGGCCACTGACCTCTGGGAATGTGCACTGTTTTTAGTTATGACACTGGTAGCCCTTCCATTCCATTCATTTTGGTAAAGGTTAGTCTTCAAAGACATTTGAACAGTGAAGGGGTATCAAGGCAGCAGGAACATGCATTTCAAACTCACTCCTCACAGCACCTCATTACTCAATGAATGTAGCTTAATTTCATCTTAGTGTTTTTGTGTTTTGGTTGGTTTGTTTTTTCTGCTGTAGCAAATGTTCTCCAATATTAATAAGGAAGTAAAAGCAGTATCTTAGAGGGAAAGGCAAAAAACACACCAGGCACTGTAGTTATCGTTAAAGTTATCAAGAAAGTTCTCATAGTTTGGAACATGGGGTGTTAATTATAAAACACACACACACAGAGACCAAGGTGTGATGTTTAGCATGCACACATAGTCACTGGCCCGGCCCAGAGGCGCAGGTACCTGCTCCGCTCCCGCAAAGGCATGGTAGAAGCAGGACACATAGGTCATGATGGCCCGCTCGTCGGGCTTGGGTGTGTTCACAATGTCTGAAGTGAGGAGAGACAGGCAGAGAAAACGTGCACGCACGCACACACACACACACACACACACACAAACACACACACACACACACGGAGAGCAGAAAACAGGTGAATATGGGCCGGACAGATGGGCGTGCACCTGTGCATTTCTGCATGTTTCCTGCATCCCAGCCCTAGGAGACCTGCAGATGCCCAGATGTTCTGAGTCAGCGGATCTTCTTAGAAATAGAGCTGAGCGCTCCCTCAGTGGGTTTTCCACGCACTAATACGGGGATCTGGTATTGTCACCTACTCACTGTCTTGTGACCATGGCTGGTCATCTGACACTGTCCCTCAGAGGAGTGCAAACCACTTGGTAAAAATGTTACGAATTCTAGCAGAGTGCTCTTGGCTGACCTCTCCTGCCACAGGGTCACCCCAGATCTTAGAATTCTTCTTTCTGCACTGCAAATTGTGCTGAAATTCACTGGAGAAGTTAGCCTGGTAAGACTGTCCACGCTTCCAGCACCGAGCCATGCCTCCTGGGGTTTACAAGAGGCACTGTACAGGAGCAATCGCCAGGCCTTTCCTTTGAGGCACCTGCAGTGGCCTCGAATCTGGTAATGGTTTTAGGAGATCACGAGGTTAGCAGTCGAGTGTTTCAACATTTGTACCAGGAAGTACACACACACTTACCTCGTCATTACCAGGAATGCAGCCTCTGAAGAAGAGCCTTTCTGTATTCCTATGTATTTGTGTTTGTCTCTGTTAAGACTTCTGCTACCATTTTTATGAGTGTCTGCAATTTCCGATGGGTAGAGGGAAAACAGAACTATGTGAACACACAGCCTTTTCTGCTTCTGCCTCAGCTACATAGCGAGGTGTGTGGTTTTTCAATCTCATTCTTAAATGTGGTTCCATCAAGGGACAGAACAAAGTTAAGTACTCCAAACTGCCTACAGTCACCGGGCTCAGAAAGGCTATCATGACAAGAGGTGTGGGTCTGCGTTGACACCATGGAATCTTCTAGAAACAAACATGAACAGCTTATGCTTCCTGGACAGAAGGTAAGCATCAAAGAAAACATGAATGGAAAAGACAAAACACTTGTCTCCTCAGAACTAGACAGGTTTCCTGACTCGAAGGAAAGGAAAAGAGAAGAGCGAGGGAGGAAAGAAACTCAGACACAGAAGGTGCAGGGTGAGCAGCGACTCATCTTACATCCTCACCTTCTGTGCACCGGCAAAAGCATGATAATAACAGGAGACATAAGTCATTATGGCTCTTTCATCAGGTCGGGCAGTGTATACTAAATCTGTGTGGAGAAAAGAAGGTTATCACTGCTTGGGCATTGCGAGGACATCAGCCTCCTCCTAGGTCTCGCCCTTTGGGGAGGGGCAGAGAGGTCCAAGTAGTGGAATTGCCCCTCATCCAAACACATCCCTATGTTGTTAAAATCTTGTTCAAATCAAAGTCACTAATTGCTATGTGCTTCTCAGAACTGCCAAGAAAATAAGCAAGGAACTGCCAAACAGACTGGCATGGTGGGGCCAGAGTGCCCTCAACCAGGGGCAGAGCCACACTGTGGACAGAATGGTTACTGGGGTGGCTGTGGACAACTCAGGACTTGCAGTGTCCCTGTGCAAGCCTACTGTCGTCTGTCTGTAAGGTCTTCACTGGCTCATTTTTTTGGAAGGAGATAGCAGTACGTCTACACCTATAAGGTCTGCCGAAACCCATCAGCATCACAGAAACATGCAGGCCTTCCCAGGCAGACAGCAGGAGTCAAACTTGGGTTTCCAGCCTGGGGGAGAATTCCACCACCAAGCCCCCAGAGCTCAACCGTGCTGGCATCTGGAAATACACAGCCGCACAACTCCAAGGACATTTTATCACGCAAGGTCTCCAAAATCTTACTCTAAGGGAAACATTATACCCACAAATAAAAATCTGGTGCTCACCTCAAGAAAACTGATAGAGGAAAACAGGAAAGTAGTAGGTGTAACGATTTAAAAGCGTGGTAAGAGCGTGGAGATAAGAATGACTTCCACCAGTTTTCAACCATGCAGAGCAGTTCACAGATGGGTGGGTCAGGAAGTCATGGGGAAACCTCCACTTGGATTTCCGAGAGCAACACAGAGAGAAAAAGGGAGTCCACGGTAGTGGGCAGGAGGGCCAGGCCTCACCACAGGGGGTGCACAATCCAAGGGAGGACACGACAACCAGACATGACGCAACAGCAAAAGAATGGCAGAAGAAAAGACACCCTCCATACAACACCATGATGATGATCAGTCCAAACGGGTCCAGCAAAGATACAGAGATCAGACAGGGAGGGAATGGGTTTTCTAGCAAACACAGTATGTTCCGCACTCAGGTCAGTCAAGGCCGTAACCCTCTGCCAGCAGATTCTCATGATGAGAAATAAAAACACGGGGAGGGTAACAGGGAGTGAACACTTTTCTAACAATTCAAAAAGAAAGATGCCAACTCATCTCGTAACTTGCAAAACCATGAACAGAAAAGATGTGTGCCTGATACAGACTCAAAAATAAACTAAGAACATGGAATTGAAAGAAAATGGTAGCAACATGATAAAAACAGTGATGATGACCTTGACAATCACCAATGAGGCTCTGAACATGAAACTCACCCTCAACCTTAGGATGTGAGAGAGCTATTAACAAACTGGGGTGGGGGGTGCTGCCTTTCTGTTCCTGTCTTCATACCCTGGCTGTTCACTGACGTGAGGACATATCCAAGGAACAAACTCAGGAATGGTGGCTGAACAACAGGTACCTTTCTACACTGCTTCTTCATTGTTCTGTTAACTTCTCCCATTTCAAGACTTCTTGAGAAACCATGATTAGAGTTCTGATCCATGTGTTCAAGGGTTGATACCAATAATTATTTGGTAAAATGAGTACATGGGCCAAATTTGAGTTCCTAATAATGCTAATTACTGTTGTGTGCCATCAAGTCAGAGCCAACTCATCACTGACCCCCCAGCAGGTTTTCCAAAGGCAGTTAATCACCTGGGAGGAGACTGCCCGTCCTCTCGTGGAGAAGCTGATGGATTCAAACAGTGTGCCTTTGGGGTGGCAGCACAGCTCCCTACCACTAGACCACCAGAGCTCCCTAGAATATGGCTAACTAGTAAAAGCATCTCAACAACAAATCGCGTGGCTCCATCAGTTGCCTGGGGTCAGGTCCCTGTCTGAAACATTTGACATTTCCTGCAGTATCTGCAGGATGTGGCCATCACAGCAGGGACCCACGGATGGCTCAGGATTGACAGTGATGGGAGAGCTCCAACTAAATGAAGTGAATAAGCGTTCTTCTCACAGCTGCGCTGTGGACAGTACATTACAGGCACAACCCACACCCCTGTCCACTAAGGAAAGGGCAGGAGAGCCATCAGACCAGTGATGCTGAACTGCAGAAAACACATTCTCTCAGATCTCATTTAATCCTACTTCTAGTTGTCTAATCTAGACAAGTTAAAAATGCAACATAAACGCTCAGGTGGTACTCAAGGCTAACTATGTGACAGTCTTTATTTCAATTCTGTAACTTCTACTTGGAAGGAAGGATTGGGGGTTTTTCCCTTGTATAGTCTCAAGCACTCCAAAAGATATTTGTCTGTTACGCTGGTTTCTATGCAGAAGGAAAATACATTGTGTTGCTTAGAAAAACCAAGTCTGGCGTCTTTCCTTAGCAACTATTAACCAAAGTACTCTGCTTCTTAGTCAAAATAACACTTTTGTCAAATTCTCTCATTATATTGTTTTGCTAAATTTTTTTTAGCAGGATTTTAAAAGTAGATTTCTGAACAAACTGCACACAATATTCTCTGCCACTTCTGTGACCAATGAGAAGGACCTGTTAGGACGACAAGCACTTCTCATGTAACCTGGCTAGAAAGTTCCAGAGTCCCCACGTGTAGCTGCCCTGCATGGAACCGAGAAATCTGTACCTACATCAGCAAACATGGTTCCCATCTCACCTTCAGCATCCAACATTTTAGGAATATCCAGGTGCTTCTCTGCAATTTCCATGGCCAGGTTAATATTTCCTACTGGGTCATCCTGCATGAAAAACAATATGATCCATTTATATATAGATATTTAAATTAGGTTAATGAATAATGCTTCTACTAATGTCATTTTTAGAAGGAGACCTTTGTAATCGTCACACAGTCTAAGAGACTTCTGTGTTTTTTTTCCAAATCATATCAAATGCTTACAGAAACATTTTAAAAAAAACCATCCCAAAATACTACAGGGCATCAGTTCTTGCACACCACACTGCAAATTTAAGAGTGAGCAGACAAATGCTATGTGGGCAGAAAGCAAGTGTCCAGTGTTTTCTCACTGATAAGAAAGAAAACTCTGGAAACATCACAGCTTGTTTTATGCCCTATTAGTAATGACATAGCAATCGGTCTAAAAGAAACCAGGATTAATTTTTCCTGGTTTGCCAGAGGACCTTGGCTTATTTTAAAAGTAAGAAACCCAAGGTGTAAGGGAGTGATGGAAATATACTGTATGAAACTTTAGATCATAAAAGAATGTTAGTTACAAAGAACAAAAATGGTGTATTTCTTGTTGTTATGTACTGTGGACCTGGAACTAACTTGGCAGATCCTCCTGTAAATCACACGGGAGAAGACTGCCCATATTTCTCCCTCAGAGCAGCTGGTGGATTCGAAGGTCCTGACTTTGGGTTGGAATACACTACCAGAGCTCCCTTAGAGAATACAATATGGGAATACTGCAAAATGAATCCTCAGAATACAGCGTCCACTTCTCATGTGGTGCATGTAGTGCACTGCAGTCAGGGGTTCAGGCCAGGAGAAGGGGGCAGGAAAACAGTCATGAAAATGGTAGTGAAAGTCAGTGGTAAGGACTAGCATGCAGTGAGCTTGAGGGCAGGCCGGATACAGAGAGCACATGCCAGGGAGCAGATGTGCCACCAGGTTGAAGGGGACTCCACGAACACCCATGTGGGAGCTTCAGACAAGTAAACCTTTGGCTTAGGTTCCAAGGTGTCATTCTTTCCACTGGTCCCCCTACTTTCACTGGCCCCATCACTTCTAGCTTCTGGTCACTTCCACTAATCTAGTAAATTCTATTGGTCCTATTCTTTCTCCTAGCCCTGTTATCTGTAAGGCAGCACAAACTGCCCCCAACAAGAGTCAGAGGGGCACTTCTTCTCTCATCACACAAAGGACAATTCATGCATCTATCTGAGATCTAAGATCACTAAGGCTTAAGCTTTGGGAGGGAATGTGTTTTCCAAGTCCCATTTTCAGGAGATCAAAGCTCAAGTCTTCTCTAAAGGCTTTGGTTCATGCCTTAAATCAGTAGTGAGATACTTGTGAAATGTTCCCCTGTGAGAAACAAGGTCATCAAGTCTGAGTAGATCTGCCTGCAACTCAAGACTGACCGAAAAGGTACGGGGCAACAGGAATAGAAATAATCACGAAGCAGCCTTGGGGCACCAAAAGCTTTCTTCCTCCTCGAACAGCCTTTTCTATCTACAGTCTAGAAATGGAAAAATCACTAGGAAATACCCCATCTCATCCAATCAAGCCACATGAACAAGCGTGTCTTAATTTGGACCAAGAGAGTGATGTGGTTTGAGATCTTATCTTTTCTCTAGCTGTAAGAACCTAAAAACCTCAACGCCTTGCTGTGGAATCAGAACAACTCCTAGCCAACCCTCAAGCGAGTCCTCAGAGAACTCCACAGGAGACAGTGGAGCAGCCAGTGGATTCGAGCTGCCTGCGTTTGGGATGACAGTGCAGCTCCCCACCACTAGGCCACAGGGCTTCCTGAGTGCAAGAGGGGTGTTTTCCAGGCTGCCCTCCGTGCCTCTCATTGTGACAACCAGTCGTGAGAGGAAGACCCTGGTCCCCACACCATGTGTTGGGTTAGTGGGTGCTGCCGCACTCACGCCGGGAAGCATGCCCAGCCCCAGCCCAGCCCCACATGCGGCCACCCAGAATGACCTTGTTGAGCTTTGAGTAGTCAATGAGGTCGGGTCGGTGTCTGTGGATAAGGGCACAGAGGCCCAGGCCATCCTTCCAGCTGTGCAGCGTGGAACAAACAGGAACACACGTTAATCACAGGAGACAGGGCCGAAGTCGGCTCAGAGCCAGTCTACCCATCCTGGTGACTGGGCACACCAGCTGGCATGCTGCTGGTCCCAGCCCTCCTGGTCACTGGGCCTGCAGAGACTTCCCACCCTTATCTGTCTCTCCCCATCCAACCTGGGCTTGTCCCCTTGTCCTTTCTGAAGGGGAGAATGGTGGCAACAGGAGGAAAGGTGACACTGGAACCCCACTGCTTCTCTCCTCTGTCACTGTCCTCTCAGACCCAGGTGTACCCCAGTCCTTCTCTAAGTCCCTATTCTTTTCCTTATCTCAGAGTCTGCCCAGTAAACATAGAAATTCTTTTGCCCTAAAACGCCCAGGACAGGCAGACCTTCTCCTAAGAGTTCTTGTTTTTGCTGTTAGATACCATCCAGTCAGCTACAACTCACAGCAACCTTGTAAACAACAGCTCTGAGCTTCACTCTATCCAGTGCCATCCTCGTCAACTGACATACGAGAGCACAAATGTTCTTGTTGTTGTGTGCCATCAAGTCAGAAATGACTCATAACCGACCCTCCAGTGGGTTTTCCAAGGCTGCAAATCACATGGGAAGAGAATGCTCATCCTTCTCCCAAGAAGCAGCTAGTGGATTTGAACTGTGTGCCTTTGGGTTGGTTGGTAGCACAGTTCCTTCCCACTAAATTATTTCAATCTACTTAAAAAGGCACCATTTGCTCTCAGGTATCCTCTGCCTTTCTTCTTAAAAGTGCAAAAACAGGCTGGAGGGAAGGAAACCAGGGAGTTCTGATGTCCCATCTGCTGTCTACAGACACCGGCCCTCAACGAACTGTAGACCACCTGAGCTATGAGCTTGCTGGTGAGGCCAGGGGGCTCAGGAAAGCCAGAGAAAGGGGGAGTCCTGCCCTCCAAAGAAGCCATGGTGGCCATCAGGGCCCCACTGTGGATGGCTGAACTGATGCTCAGCCTTGGACTAGAGCCAGGAGAACCGGAAGGAAGGGGAGCATGTGTCAAAGTGCTCCGTCCAACCGAAAGGATAGACATGGCTTCCTGGTCCCCCTGGCCGTTGCAGGCCACCTCAGGGCCCTGTGCATAAGAAACACCAATAATCTCATCCAGCTAGGAAAGCTTGTCTGATAGCTCCTGCACATCTTCGGTTGTTCATACTCCTGGGTGACCTACCATCCACAGAGTGAAAGACCTTTTCTCTGCTTGCACAGGATAAAGATAAGGTCTTTGCATGAGAAAGATGACAGTGTCTATGGGGCCTTCATCCGGTGTCCTGCAACTTCTCTAACGCGACCGTTCTATTTCTGCTGAGCACCAGCACAGCAAAGCTAAAGGATTAAGCAGTTTCGAGTTTCAAGAGGGGTGGGACGAATATGTGGGTACAGACCCTGACTCTGGTCTGCTCACCTGTCTCCAAGGAGCAGACACGTCTGTCATCTCCTATCATCTAGTGAAAGAGTGATGCAGATGGTCAGCATGCTGGTGACCAATGAAAAGGCTGGAAGGCCACGTCCATCCAGAGCCCGTGGGAAGGCAGGCCTGGTGATCAGTGCTGGACAAAATGGCCATCAAAGTCCAGAGGAGCACAGCTCTGATTCCATGGTCACTCACTTGTGCCAGCACCAGCCCATCCTCACACCCTCAAATCCTGCAGAACCAAGCTGCCTGACCCTGAGGCATACGCACAGCAATGCTATTCTGCACCCTCAACCTGTGTCATACTTTCTTTTCTTTCCTGTTTTTATTGCTAATATCCCACAAGGCCTTCTTCACTTCAGAGCTGGCAAATAAGGCGGAGACTGTCCAATTTCAAACTGTAAGCATAGGAATCTGAATGGAATTTGCAAATGCACCCTGGTATTTGGTGATGGCATTAACATTATGCGTCACACTTTCTCCCAGACAGTCAGCCTAACTGGTCACGTGAGGGTGTGGCAGCTGCTCCTGGGCCAGCGTGCGTGGATGCCCACCTGGTGTGGAAGTTCTGGATGTTCACATTCCTGTAGGGAGCCGTCTTCCGCTGGCACCACAGCAGCAAGCCTTCTTTAGCTGAGGTCTCTGTAACGAAATAAGCAAGGGAAAGTGTCCAGAGGCCAGTGACCGCCTGGCTCTCACACCGCTTCTCCCCGCTCTGAGCTGACCAAGCTGGCCACTAGGGGGCCTCACGTGGAAAACACAAGGGTGACCATAGACTGCAGCATGGAAACTACCGGAACCTACCATTCGTTATGGAATTAAGAGATGGGTGTGGCTTATGACTGAACTCACCTGTGACTCATCTCACTTATAATTTACACAGTGGGGGAAAAAATGGGAAATCTGTTCCTGGTGGTTTCACTGCCTCTGAAAACCGGTATCTGCTGAGTTGGTTCCAAGATGACAGCACACAAGAACATACAGCACACAAGGAGCTGTATCCTCCTTGACAGCACACAACAGCAACAAGAAAAAGAGAGGTGGACCCTCAATGACACAGACTGACAGAGTGACTGCCACAGGGGGCCTGACGATGTCAGAGACCGTGAGGAGGGGGCAGGACAGAGCAAGGCGCAGACCTCCTGCTCATGGGGTCGCTGTGAGACATAACGACTCCACTACACGTACCAACAACAATATCATTTATAGCCCAAGATAACTGCTCTGGCCTCACTTTTTTTTTTTTTTTTTTTTTCTGGCCTCACTTTTATCCCTTTATCCAGTTATCTTACAACATGTACAGGACTTGACTGGTAAATTCTAAGGTTGGTCACTCAGGTTTTGGAAATGAAAAACCACCACCACCTTGTGGTAATCACGAGGTATAGCATTTGAGGTTCAGTTTGAAGAGTTGGTGGAAGGGTTCGAGGCCCAGCAGAGGAAATAGTCCATACAAGATTTTTAAACACAGCATTTCTTCTTTAGAAAGTTCAATTATTTAAATATCTAAATTTATAAGTGTATAAAAGTATTACAAATTATTTTTTAGGAATTTAAAGAACCATTTTTCACAAACATAAAGAGAATGTCTTTTTTTCTTTTTAAGAGAATGTCTTTTAATAACATTGTATTTTTAAATTCCACAGAGGCAATCTATTTACCACTTGAAGAGGAGTCTTTACATTCGCATATCTTGATTGTTAAGTGTCGTCAAGTCATAGGCGACTCATAGCAACCCTCTGAGTGAAAGACCTGAACACTTGTATAACTTTCATCCTTTCTCCAGCTTCATAGGGTTTCTGGAGGCAAGGTATTTCAGAAGTGAATGCCACTCCTGCTTCCAAGCTTGTTTTAATCAGGGAGCTCCACCAAACACTGTCCACTGTGGGTAACCATTATCACATTTGACACATCAGTGTTACAGTGTTTAGCGTCACAGCAACCATGAGTTACTGCTGTACAGCAAGTGGACAGACTAGCTCTATATGACCTAGAAGAATGTTTGACCAAAAACAATTAAAACCAGGCCCAAGGGCTGGGTGATTTTAGATGGCAGAAAAAGCCTTCCAGTGCCAGAAGGGAACACGAGTCAGAACTAACTCCCAGCTGACTCTCCTGTGGGTTTCCAAGGCTATAAAAAGTTGTAATTCACACAGGCGATCACCCATCTTACTGTGTCTGGTGAATCTGAACCAGCAGAGAGGTGCTGCCTTGGGGTCAGCAATGCGACTTCTGACAGATTGTGTAGAGTTACCAGCGGTACTCTGGCCTGGACAGCACTGCAGTGCCCCCATCCTGCACTAGCTCGAGTACATGTTCACTGTGTTAGGAGGCTGGCTAGTTGAAGAATCACGCTGCCATTCCACCTGGACTGGAGTCTTGTATTTTGTAGTTCAGGAGCTAAATTATCACTAAAATGAAAATATTTTAAGAGGATAATTTGACACTCCTGTGTCTCTCTTTTTCTACTCTGACATTCTTCAACTGTACTGAATTTGTAAAAATATTTGGCAGGGTAGTGGCTGTTGTTGTTAGGGGCTGTTGAGTCAACTTCTGACTCTCAGCAAGCCTATGAACAGACCTGCCCTGTGCTCCTCTGTCCTCATCGTCCCCAATATTCTCCAGCCCCTTGTGCAGTCACTGTGTTAACCCACCTTTTGAGGGTCCTTTGGAGGGTAGCAGAAACAGATTAGCGATTTTTGTCTTTATTGGCAGTGCCAAGGATTTAAAATTCTGTTACAGCAATGGACCCCTTGTTGGGAAATTTTGTTGGAAAAACCAAAGAGCTTGGATTTTAACAGGTTTTCATTTTTACCCCAACAGGACAAACTGTTAAGTGTCTCAGCTGCTCAAGAAAGAAAAACACGTATCTCCTCTTCAAAAGTTACAAAATGGAGTTAAAGCTAAAAATAAGAATCCTTTTCTGAAAATTACTAAGAGATACTCCCTTGTCCTTCTACTCCTCTTATGAACCAGCCAAGACCAGTTCCTGGTATGCTATCATCCTCTGAAACAAAGACATTCCAAATATCCTCAAGCCCTAGCCACCTCCTTTTATAAGGCTTATGCCTTCTCCTCTCAAGCATATGTTAAATTAGCAAACTAGGTAGGAACAAGCCTGCGAGGTTGCAAGCCTTGACCCATAGGGTGAGGCATAGCCTTAGCTTTTGTGTCAGGCATAAAACCTGAGCAGACCACCCACTGGTGTGCTTGCTGGTTAGACTCAGGTCTGCCCAAGCAACCTTCTGTAGAAGTAAGATACCTTGCCAGCATCTTTTAGTCTGCTGTGTTTCTGTCATGACGAGCCATGTTTATAACAGCTATAAGCCTAAAGAACTGGCTTAGCTGTCAACTTACTAGAATCCTTAGCAATGAAGCCATTCAATAAATGCTCACTTAAAAAAATCTACTTCCGTTATGGACATAATACTCCTCTTTTCCATGTTTCCACTTCCAGCAATCAAACAATATTGTCATTGTCTTCCCTATATCAAACTTACAAAAGCCCAGATCACATATCTTTTCCTTCAATGCTGCAAGTAACTGTTCAATTTTCTAATACCCTATTCCAACTTTTCATTTATAAGCTCAACTCACAAATTTCTCTAGATACCTACAGCAGCTTTTCTTTGTTTTAATTTTTATTTTATATTGGTTTGCTTACAAAGTTCATATACACTTTGTTTTCATACGATGCTTCATTCATAGTGTGTTTTTATACAATAATCTTAAGGCAGCTTCAAACTGTGTCACCCACCTTCAACTGAAATGTCTTGAATGGCAAAGCGGAGGATGATGGTCCAGATCATACCCAGGGTCATCTTCACATTACCATCAACAATTTCTGAAAGGAGAAAAACATAAGAGTGAGGTCGTCAGACGCCAGTGTGACCCATACACAAAGCAGAGCTACTGGAAACGGACAGGAGGACCAGTTTATGGTGTTCTGAGCACCATGGGATATCTCCTTATAAATATGGTGTCCAAGTTGGAATGGTTCAAATTGGAATGAATTTCATGTTGATCACAAGCACAAATCTGCATAAGAATTGTCATGGGAAACAACCAAGGGTTTTGTTTCCCAAGCCGGGTGACCACATGAACTATGGTTTTCAATAAACCAAGACAGAGAAGGTGGTCTCCTCTTTGCATGAGTCTTCTGACAGTGTCCCCATGTGACAAGGATATAGAAGTCAGTTGTGCACCAGGGAAGGGGGCCCACGCCAGCTCCTACCAAGATGGCGGTCTTAGCTCCCAGTCTCCCACAGAAGACCAAGAGGCTACTTCTTTCCTCCAAGGTATTTCTAAGTTCTTTCCTGTAATCCTTGTGAACAAGGCAGCTTTATACACATGATGCCTAGAGCTGGCTCTCCTATTCATGGCACCGTTCCTTCTCATCACTCTATGTCCACAGTCTAGCTGAGAATCTGACTCAGAGTGGGCTCAGGAAGTGTTCCTGGAAGGATGCGAGTGAAGCACCTTAGGGGCTGGAGGCAGCTGGTCGTGCCCCCCAACTCCTTCTGTTACCTTCAGCCCCGATGGACACCAGCTTCACGCCTTTGCTGGCTATGTAATCCAAGGCTTTGTTGACATTAGCAATTTTGTGGAATCGCATTTTTCCTCGGTCAGGTTTGGGCAGCCTTTCCCCTGTGGTATGGGAGAAAAAAGAGAGGGTCAATATAGAGAAAACAAACCTTAACATAGGGTCAAGACACCGAATCCAATCTGTGCTTTCCTGAAACTGTAAATATGCCAATAGGTTCTAGGCTTGTTCACAGCCAAACCCTGAGGGAATTCTGATCAAAATCGCTTTCAAGATCTAGTGGACCAGGGGAGCCACACAGTGAAGCAGGGTGTTCTTCAGGTGTTGCAGGGAGGGACCCCAGGAGGAGGCAACTTACAAAGGAGGAAAGAGAGAAGTGGCTCGGCACTCCAGGGGCATTTGGAGCGGCTGGCTAAAGGAAGCCAGGAGAACTTAATTCAAGCCATGCCAGCTGCCAGAGCTCATCTGAGACAACTGGTTAGGAAAATCTATGCATCAGGGAGTCCAGCCAACAGGCTTCCTCAGCACACTTCCTCAAGCATGATCCATTCGCTGCTCTGAGGCCTAATCCAGCCAAGGGAAATTCAAGGCATAGCATTACCCCACTGGGGATTTAACTCAAGGTTTCACAGTATAATGTACACACTGCATGTGAGATGATTTCTGGGATACACACACACACAAGCTGGACTAAGAGTGGAGAAGGTGACAATGATAGCTCTGATTGATTTTATGTAAAGATGAGTGGTGTATTATAACAGAATTCACTTCTCTTTAGGAATGGAATAATACCACTAGGCTCTTTAGAAAGATTTTCTTTCTTTTTTTTTTTTTTTAGAAAGATTTTCTTTGCCATGACACCAAGTCCCCACCAGCCCAGGAGAAAAGGTAATGGTTGTCAGCCTTCTTTGAATGGATGTTCTCTGCTGCCCACCCAAGCAGAGCACTGGGTGGGGGGATACCCAGAAAAGTGTTTTGGCACCAACCTGAGATGACTTCCAAAAGCAGCATGAGCTTCAGGCCGTTCCTGAAGTCCTCCTCGATGTTCTCGATCTGGGTGCCAGCCTTTCGGAGGTGGGAGTTACACCATGCTGTGAAGGTCTGCAGGGAGATCAGAAAGTGCTAAAGCAGAGTACACCCAAGGGGGACGCCCTGAGGGAGACCTCCAGGGATCAGATTCTCTGAGGAAGACCTCAGTGCTCAGAGATCCCAAGGGGGACCCCTAGTGCTCAAATCCAAGTGACCCCAGTGCTCAGAGCTCCTGAAGAAGACCCCAAGGAAGGCCCCCAGTGTTCAGATCCCCTGAGGGAGACTCCAGTACTCAGACCCCCTCCCTAAAGGAGACCTTCTAGTGCTCAGACCTCCCAAAAGAGAACTCCTATGGTTCAGACTCCCCAAGGGAGACACCCTCAGTACTCAGACTCCCCCAAGGAAGAACCCCCCCAAGGAAGACCCCCAGGGCTCAGGTGCCTCCAAAGGAGGAGCCTCAGTGCTCAGGCCTCTCAAGAGCACCCCCTCCAGTGCTCAGGCCTCCCAAAGGAGACTTGTAGACTTTCAGAACCACCCACATTCTGGGGCTCCTCAGGCTTCCACAGAAAGACTAAACAGTGAGACTTCAGCAAAATACCCTCTTTAGGGACTGAAAGGCATTTATGTTCTATACGTTTCTTAAAGGGAAACCACTATGAAAAGAAGTTTGGCATTTCTTTAGAAAGTTGAAAATAGAAATACCACTTGATCCAGGTATTCCACCACTAGGAATATACCCTAAGGAAATAAGAGCTGTAACAATAGCAATCAATCCAAGTGTTCATCAGTGAATGAACAGGCAGAAAAACTACGGCGAATTCGGTCATACAGTGGAATACTATGCAGCAGTGAAAAAGAGTGAATAATTTGTGATACCCTACACAACATGGATGAGTCCAGAGATACTATGCCAAGTTTAAAAAGTGAGTAACAAAAGCATAAATATTGCATAAGACATGTTGCTGCTATAAGACCGGAGAAAGATTTACACAGAGACACAATCCAGTGTGGTTACCATGGAGCAGGGAATTGATAATTAACTGACAGACAATAAACATTCATTACCATGGGTGAAGGGAAGGATACAATGTGGAAAGAATGGACAGGCATTGTGGGTATTGAAACTAATGTTACGGAATGCAATGTGCACGTATTATTGAAGAAAACCACAATATGCTTTGTAAACTTTTAAATGACGAATAAAAACATGATTTTTAAGAGCAGAAGCTCTGGTGACAACTGTAGTGAGCTGCACTGCCAACTCCAAAGCTTGGAGGTTCAAATCCACCAGCAACTCCAAAGGAGAAAGACAACAGTCTCTTCTCATATGGTTTCTAGCCTCTGAAATCCAAGGAGGGTCAGCGAGGAGTCAGTTGGTTCTGACTTGATGGCAGTGAGTATGAGCTGACCTTAAAAAGGTATCATGTTTACATCTGTAACTGCACCTTCTGAAAAGCCCTTACAGTGTAGAAAAGATACAGACTAGATTCTCAGCTCACTGCCATTGAGTCAAAACTGGCCCACAGCTGACCTCCCAGTGGGTTTTCAGAGGTGGTAAGTCACATGGGAGGACACTGCCCTTCCTCCTCCCATGGAGCAGCTGGCGGGTTTGAGCCTCCTCTCTGTCTCCCGGTTGCTTGTTTATTCAGGGTCCATGGTCGGTGCCAATGGTTAATGCAATGGTTAACGCACTCAGGTGCTAACCTCAAGGCTGGAAGTTGGACCACCCGGAAGAGCCTCTGAAGAACATCCTGGCGGTCGACTTCTGAAAAAGCAGCTGCTAAAGCCTTTCCAATTACGTGCTATGCATCGGAGAGTTGGACAGTGAATAGGGATGATAGGAAGAGAACTGATGCCTTTGAGCTGTGGTGCTGGAGAATAGTATTGAATATACCATGGACTGCTAGGAGAACAAACAGGTTTGTCCTGGAGAGAGTGAAGCCAGAATGCATCTTGGAGTCAAGGATTCTGAAGCTTCGTCTGACATACTTTGAATATGTTGCAAGGAGGGACTGGTCCTTGGAGAGGGACATCATGTTTGGGAGAGTGGAGGGACAGCGCAGCAGAGGAAGGCCTTCAATGAGATGGATCGATTATGTGAGTGGAGTGGTGGGAATGAGTGTGTCTGAGACAGCCAGGTTGGCACAGGATAGAACGGCATTTAGGGCTCTTGTACATGGGGTCGCTATGAGTCACAAGTGACTCGATGGCACATAACCACCACCAACAACAAGGTGTACGGAGCACAGCACAATTCCACCCACACTGACCATCAGAACTGCGGCTGCTGGCCCCACCACTTCGTGCATGCAGATACAATCCACCTGTTTGCAGGAAGGCTGGCTAAAGCACACAGGGTGTTCAAAACGTCTTCACTTAGCGCAGAGGGTGGGCGACAGTGTGTATTAAGCACAAAGGAAAAGACAGGAGGGTCCCTTCACCACTAAGACCCACTTGGTTATCCCAGATGAATGACACGTCTAAGCAAGTAACTAACTCATTCCAACAGAGCAGCGGTGCAGCCATTGATTTAATACTGCTCCCCTTCACAACTTCCTGCTGGTGTATTTCAGGCCCTGGGCCCAGCAAGCCCACACAGCCCAGCCCCGATGGCCTCCAGGTGCAGCCAAGTTAGCAGACTCCTAAAACAGCCTTTGGCTGGAAGTCTGCAAGTTAAATGGCATCCAAAGCCACTCTGCTTTTTTTCAAGCTTCTTTTAACTCAGTTTTCATTTGGAAAACACTATTTTCTGCCAATACAAGATTAGAAAGGCTGCAGGCAGATGCTGGTTAGAAATGCAAGCTGCCCCCTAGTCCTACAACAACCACGGGGCTGAGGCGCAAAGCACCTGCCTAGGACTTTAAACTCAGGAAGGAGACACACACACACACACACTCACTCTCTCTCTCTCTCTCTCCCTCCCTCCCTCTCCCTCTCCCTCTCCCTCTCCCTCTCCCTCTCTCTCTCCTGGTAAATATCACAAAGGACAATGAGCAGGGAGGACAGAAGGAGAATTGACGCCTTTGAGCTGTGGTGCTGGAGAAGAATATTGAATGTACCATGGAAGGCCAAGAAACAAACAGATTCATCCTGTTGTTGTTGTTGTTATGTACCGTCGAGTCACCTACGACTCATAGCGACCCTATGTACAACAGCCCTAAACTCCGCTCTGTCCTGTGCCAATTATCCCAGTCACTGAATCAATCCACCTCATAGAGGGCCTTCCTCTCCTGCGCTGTCTCTCCACCCTCCCAAGCATGATGTCCATCTCCAAGGACCGGTCTCTCCTCACAACATGTCCAAAGTATGTTAGACGGAGCCTCAGAATCCTTGCCTCCAAGGAGCCACCCGGTTTAACCCTTTCCAGGACAAATCTGTTTGTATTCCTAGCAGTCCATAGTATTCTCAATACTCTTCTCCAGCACCACAGCTCAAAGGCATCAATTCTCCTTCTATACTCCCTGGTCATTGTCCAACTCTGTGATGCATAACAAGTGATTGGGAAGACCAAAGCCTGTATCAGACGCACCTTAGTCTCCAGAGAGACACCATTGCTCTTCAGTACTTTGAAGAGGTCCCTAACAGCAGACTTTCCCATGGCAAAGTGCCTTTTAATTTCCTGGCTGCTGGTGCCAATGCGCCTTTTAATTTCCTGGCTGCTGGTGCCAAGACTGTTGACTATGGAGCCAAGCAAACTAAAGCTGTGTACAATCTCAATCTCTTCACCATCCATCCTGATGCTGCCAATTGGTCCAGTGGTGAGAATTCTTTGTCTTCTTGACATTGAGCCTCAATCTATATTGTAGGCTGCAGTCCTTGACACTCTGCAGCAGGTGCTTCAGGTCCTCTTCAGTTTCAGCAAGCAGGGTTGTGTCATCCGCATAATGCAGGTTGTTGATAAATCGTCCACCAAGCTTGACCCCACATTTCTCCTCATAGAGCCCAGCCTCCCGGATAATCTGTTCTGCATATAGGTTGAAAAGGTATGGAGACAGGATGCATCCCTGGCGTACGCCCTTCCCAATTTTGAACCATGCAGTGTAGAGAGGGTTAAACCAGGCTACTCCTTGGAGGCAAAGATTCTGGGGCTTCGTATGACATACTTTGGACATGTTGCAAGGAGAGACAGGTCTTTGGAGAGGGACATCATGCTGGGTAGAGTAGAGGGACAGCGCAGGAGGTGAAGACCCTCTATGAGGTGGATTGATTCAGTGACTGGGGTAATCGGGATGGGTGTGTCAGAGGCAATGAGATTGGCACAGGGTTTAAGGCTGCTGTACATAGGGTCACTATGAGTCGCAAACAACTCAACGGCACATAACAACAACAACAACTGCTGGGTAGGTTCAATCTGGCCACTTTTCAGTTACAGTCTGTGCCACTGAGGGACGTTTCAGAAAAGGTATTGGATGAGAGGACTAACTGTCTGCATGAACCACTGCCTCCTTTGCTATGTGACAAGAAAAACTAGATAGCCCACAACTGTTTTTACAGAACATTTTGATTGAAAATTCTATAGATGAAAAAAAAAAGAAAAAATATTTCATCAATTAATGTGATCAAAAGGGGAGAACTGCAAAACAGACTCTCAAATTCTCATAGAATTCAGACTTTCTGTAGTCATGAAAGCTAAATAAACCCTTCTAGCTACTGCCTCATCTTTAAACACTAAATCAAAACTGTTCTCTGAAGTCTTCTTAAACACCAAATGATAGTTTAGCTTAAGTAGTAAAGAGCATGTCATGGGTACTGTGTTTTTTTAAGACCTAGGTATATAGGGTCACAGTGATGACCGTAACCTGAAAAATTAGAGATGTTTAGTGAGCAGTGAGTTTATCTTGATGGGGGAGAAATAACTCAGAAAAGGAATATGAGAATGATTGTGTAACCTGAAGAATGAAAACAGTTGTCAGTGAATGAAGCAATCGTTGAGTCGATGCTTATATTCTACTGTGCATGGGTCTCAATAATAATGCAATACAACGGTAGAAAGGTACTTAAGGTTGGTCACTAGGTTCAGGAGATCATCAGGAGTATGGTAGGGGAAGGTTTCAATTGGAAGCAATAAAAAAGTTGTTGTTGTTGTATACAATTGAGTCAAAACTGACCTGTAATTAACCCTCCAGTAGGTCTTCAGAGGCAGTATATCTCACAGGAGACTGCAGAGTAGCTGGTGGATTTGAACTGCTTACCTTTGTGTTGGCAGTGCAATTCCCAAATGTGGAGAACTTCTGGGCTGAGCTAGACAGTCCACATCAAGTTCAGGGGCACTATTTATCTCACAAAAGCACTCGGGACTTGCTAGTGTCTGTCCTGGCTTCGCTGGAAAGTTGGTAAACCCAGGGAGCTGGACCAAGCCAGGTGGGCTTCCCCTCACATCCAAGGTCTTCACGATTTAATGCCCAGGCTGTTATTTAAATGGGGACCCCACAAAGAAGTTTAGGGTAGGATTTGTGGGGGTGTATTGTTACTGGTAGTTAGTTATCTGTTTCACAATCAGCACCTGGTCTAGTTTTCACAGCTGATATTGAACTGCTCCAGCAATTCTTTCCAAAGAGGTACTCTATCTGATTCCTATGCATACTATCAGGTGAAATCCATATGTATAGCCTGTGTTTATGTTTCTTATAAAATGTATTTGCAATGAATAAGTAAGTTTGATAGTGCAAAATTTTATCATTGTATCTCTGGCTTCATTTCTGTCATCTATTCCAAGAAAAGGTGATCCGACAGAGTGTGGAAATTATCAAACAGTATCATTCATATCACATGCAAGCAAGATTCTGTTGAAGATTATCTAAAAACGACTGGAACAGCACATGAACAGAGTACTGAAGTGCAGGCTGGGTTTAGAAGAGCCTGTGGCACTAGGTATTATAGCTAATGTTAGATGGATCTTGGCTGAAAGCAGAGAGTACCAGAGGAATGTCTATCTTTGTTACATCAACTATACAAAGGCATTTGACTATATGAATCACAACAAACTGTGGCTGACTGAGAAGAATGGGAATCCCAGAACACTTGATGTGCTTGTGCGAAACCTGTATTTGGACCAGGAGGCAGCTGTCAGAGCAGAGCAAGGAAACACTGCATGGTTCAAAATTGGGAAGGGTGTGCATCAAGGATGTGTCCCACCTCCGTATCTTTTCAAACTATATGCAGAACAGATTATCCAGGAGGCTGGACTCTATGAGGAGAAGTGTGGCATCAGGATTGGAAGAAGACTCATCAACAATCTGTGTTATGAAGATGACACAACCCTGCTTGCTGAAACTGAGGAGGACCTGAAGCCCTTGCTGTAGAAGGTCAAGGACTGCAGCCTTCAATATGGATTGAGGCTCAATATCAAGAAGACAAAGATTCTCACCACTGGGCTGACTGGCAGCATCATGATAGATGGTGAAGAGACTGGGTTTGTTGACAGCTTCAGTTTGCTTGGCTCTACAATCAACATGCTTGGTTCTAGCCGCCAGGAAATTAAAAGGCAAATTGCATTGGAAAAGTCATCTGTCAGAGACCTCACCAAAGTACCAAAGAGCAATGATGTCAGTCTGGAGACTGAAGTGTGCCTGATCCAGGCTATGATCTTTGCAATTACTTGCCATGCATCAGAGAGCTGGACAATGACTAGGGATGATAGAAGGCGCGTTGATGCCTTTGACCTGTGGTGCTGGAGAAGAGTACTGAATATACCATGGATTTCTAGGAGAATAAATAAATTTGTCCTAGAGAGGGTGAAGCCGGGCTGCTCCTTAGAGGTAAGGATTCAGAAGCTTTGTCTGACTTACTCTGGACATGTTGCAAGGTGGGATCAGTCGTTGGAGACGGATGTGATGCTTGGGAGGGTGGAGGGACAGCACAGGAGAGGAAGACCCTCACTGAGATTGACTGATTCCATCACTGGGGTAATAGGGATAGGTGTGTTGGAGACAATAAAATTGACAAGTGATAGAGTGGGGCTTAGGGTTGTTGTACAGAGGGTCCCTATGAGTCTCAGACAACTTGATGGCACATAACAACAACATTGTTACTGGTGCATTAATTTCCCCCATGTGATTCACAGGAACTGGGCAAGGGAGAGAGCACAGAGACAGCCCCCTCAGGCTGAGGTCACTAAAGCCATATATGTTGTTGTTGTTGTTGTTGTTATGTGCTGTCGAGTCATTTGTGACTCATAGCAACCCTATGTACAACAGCCCTAAACCGTGCTCTATCCTGTGCCAATCGCATTGCCTCTGACACACCCATCCTGATTACCCCAGTCACTGAATCAATCCACCTCATAGAGGTTCTTCCCCTC
>NW_006399916.1:4059859-4074414 GCF_000299155.1 Elephantulus edwardii
AATTGGTCCGGTGGTGAGAATCTTTGTCTTCTTGACATTGAGCCTCATATATAGGATGAGAATAGAGCCTCCAATGGAGCTCCTTTCAGAGCACGCTGGCCTCTCCCAGCTCTTGGAGGCCTTGCTCACAGGTAAGCTGGTGAGTCACTTCCTTTTCTGTATCTCAGGAAAATTCATTAGAGGAAGAAAAACTCCATTAGATTTAACTCTATGACATAAATCAGCTCCAGGGGTCTAGTGGAAAGATGCTGCGCTGCAATCCTAAAGGCACGCAGTTCGAATCCACCAGGGGCAATCTCCTCCTGTGTGATTAACTGCCTCTGAAAACCCACTGGACGGTCAGCGATGGGTTGGTTCTGACTCTATGGTACACAACAACAACAACAATAGAATCAATTAGCCAAAGGACTAGTGGACCATCCAACCTCACCTTCTATGACTCTGAGATCAGAAAACCTAGATGGTGCCCAGCCACCCTGCTGACCAATCTGAAAGGGATCAGAAGAGAGAGCCCTGGACAGAGCGGGTGAAGCAAATATGAACCATCTGAGAACAGACAAGTTAGTCCATCAGTTTTATTAAACAGCACGTGTCTGACTCGTTAACACCAGAGGTATCCTCACACTGCTCAATGGCTTTAAGAATTCATGGGATTTTATTTCCTCAAGCCTGTAACCTGTGGTGATGACCACAGGACTGAGTGAAGTGGCAGCAGGGGTCACCTAGAGCATGCCCTGGGGACAGGTGTGGGCCTGGCCAGTCAGTGGTTGTAGCTCAGAATGGGGATTCTGTTTTTGAAAGGCAGAACCACCATCAGGTCTGACAGTACAAAACATTTCAAAGTAATCCTGCGAAGAGAGAAAACCAGCCTGCTAACACTTCCCATCACAAAGCTGCACAGCCCTCATGCAGAACAGCTGAAAAACAAAGCCACTGCACCTCTGAAAATGCTCCATTTATTCTTCTATTTACAATAATCACTTTAATAGTATTTTCTTTTCCACTTCACATATTCCCAATTGACCAAGATTACTTCTAATCACTTGCCTGCTTTGCTCTGAATAGCTGAAAGATACTTGAAAGCAAAGATGCTCTAGAAAGTTGCAAACATTTAAAAAGATTTCCCATTAGGGTGAGAGAAAAGGTTTCAGGCTTCTGTTCTGTAGTAACTATTACTTCAGTTTTGGTGTTAAGAATGGAGTGTCTTCAATCCAAAACAGCAGGTGGCAAGATCCTGGGGAGGCTAGAAAACCCTGCATCCACATTGCTGGCAGAAGCAGAAAGAACTGGTCATTTCAAGGATCCCCATCCAGATAAATACCAAACTGTCTATGCCAATCTACAAGGCCCAGGTCCTAGTTACATAATCACAGCCTAACAGGAACAGAAGCCTGAGTGATCACAAAACCAAGGACACCTTTGAGTAAGATCCTGGTGTAGGCCTAGCTGGGAAGTTGGGGTTTAGTTCTGATCAAGACCAGAATCACTGCACAACTGGGCCCAAGTGTGCCTGTCTCACAGGGCAATGCAACCAGATTCTCATGGGTGCCATTTTCAATACAGATTTCTAGGCCCCAGATTTGAGCCCTGTGAGCCAGGCATGTCTAAGAATGCATCTGGGAATCCGAGTTTTAACAATCCATCCAGATTTTTAAAATGTACCTTTTGTGTGATCACATTAATCACAATACTCACTCTTCCCACTTCCTCCCTATGATTCTCATATCCACTAATCCTTCTACCTTACCCTTTCCTGCCTTCTCAGCCTTATCCTTGGGCAAAAGCTTCCCTTTTGAGGTTATATGGCTGGTTTTCCAAGAAGTAAGTGTCTCCCTGGGGTTTCTGTTCATCTTACAGGCTACTCTTTGGCTGAATGTGGGGCTACAGGGATGATTTTTGTTCAAGTCTGAAGGGTGACAAAACGCCACAGTTTTAGGGGTCCAAAAGTCTCTAATGTACCAGTAAGCTTGGCCATTTTTGTGGTTTTGTTTTGTTTTGTTCCACATTTCCTATACTCTTTCTGGAACCTACTGGAACTTGTAGAGAGAGGTCAGCCGTAGTAGTGGGCACCACCTAGCTCTTCTGGTCTCAGGGTCGTGGAAGCGAGGTTCATGTGGTCTGTTCATCATCTGGGTCAATTGTTTAATTCAAGGTCTTAATGTTTTAATCGTTCATAACTCAACAATGAACAACACTTGGTTCCGAAATCTCCATTTAGTGTCTAAGATCTCATTAGATAACACATTGTAGACACAATATGTAACTGTTGTATATGCAACAGCTCAGTACGGCAACACCCGGGAAATTCAGTCATTGCCAGGTCAGAACCAACTCACAGCCAGCAGGTTTTCAGAGGCACAGGAGAAGACTATCCATCTTTCTCCTGGAGAAGGTGGATTTGAATCACCAGAGAGGTGCCACCTTTGGTTAGCAGTGCAATATCCTATGGACTATACCACCAACTAGATCCCTTGTCCTGGAAAGGTGCAGTCTTTATCTGAGAAGCCTAGTTCCAATGCTAAGGAGAGTTGGTGGCCAAGTGGTAAGGAGCTGTACTGCCAAACCAAAGGAACAAAGTTTGAATCCACTAGCTGTTCCATGGGAGAAGTATGGGCAGTCTCCTCCCCAGTAGTTGATGTTGTTGTTGTTGTTATGTGCCGTCGAGTAATTTGCAACTCATAGCGACCCTATGTACAACAGCCCTAAATCCTGCTCTATCCTGTACCAATCGCATTGCCTCTGACACACCCATCCCGATTACCCCAGTCACTGAATCAATCCACCTCATAGAGGGTCTTCACCTCCTGCGCTGTCCCTCTACTCTACCCAGCATGATGTCCCTCTCCAAAGACCTGTCTCTCCTTGCAACATGTCCAAAGTATGTCACACGAAGCCCCAGAATCTTTGCCTCCAAGGAGTAGCCTGGTTTAACCCTCTCTAGGATGAATATGTTTGTTTTCTTGGCACCACAGCTCAAAGGCGTCAATTCTCCTTCTGTCCTCCCTAGTCATTGTCCAGCTCTCTGATGTATAACAAGTGATTGCAAAGACCATGGCCTGTATCAGGCGCACCTTAGTCTCCAGAGAGACACCGTTGATCTTGAGTACTTTAGAGAGGCCCCTAACAGCAGACTTTCCCATCGCAATACGTTTTTTATTTTCTGGCTGCTGGTGCCAAGAGTGTTGACTGTGGAGCCGAGCAAACTGAAGCTGTGAACAATCTCAATTTCTTCGCCATCCATCCTGATGCTACCAATTGGTCCAGTGGTGAGAATCTTTGCCTTCTTGACATTGAGCCTCAGTCCATACTGAAGGCTGCAGTCCTTGACCCTCTGCAGTAAGTGCATGAGGTCCTCCTCAGTTTCAGCGAGCAGGGTTGTGTCATCTGCATAACGCAGATTGTTGATAGATCTTCCACCAATCCTAACGCCACGCATCTCCTCATAGAGCCCAGCCTCTCAGAAAATCTGCTCTGCATACAGGTTGAAAAGGTATGGAGATAGGACACATCCCTGGCGTACACCCTTCCCTATTTTGAATCATTCAGTGTTGCCCTGCTCTGTTCTGACGACTGCCTCCTGGTCCAAGTATAGGTTTCACATTAGCACGATTAAATGTTCTGGGATTCCCATTCTTCTCAGAGTCAGCCACAGTTTGTTATGATTAACACAGTCAAATGCCTTTGCATAATCAATGAAAACCCACTAGAGGGTCAGCTATGAGTCAGTTTTGACTCCAGGGCAGCCAACAACAGCTCTATCACCAGCTCACCGTCTGCCGTGATTCTTCCCGGCCTTGTTTCGTTCCCTAAAGAGTGAGCGTGCCACTAAATGAATCCTACTAATTTGCTATGAAATAGGATGGATTACAGAAAATATTTTGCAAATTTAAATGCTGCAGAAACACAAAAGAACAGTTATCAATGATAGCAAGTCAAAGATATTTGAGGTGTTCGGGGGTTTGAATTTAAATAGAATCAGTTATTCCTGAATCTTGTTATTGTACGGCAAGATTATTAGGCTCAGAAAAATAAGGGCTGTCTCTAGTCATGATGTTCACTAACGAGCACAAAAAATATTCTCCCTCGACTAACTCAGTGTCAACAAGCTCTGTGCAGAGCAACTGGTACAGGATGCTGGACACAGACAGGAGGGTCGAACGAGCAAGTCAGCCATGCCCAACATAGGATACATCTAGGACTCTGTCCATTCCTGCTTCATCACCGAGGACACAGAGTGTCATCACCAAATCTTAAGGTCCAAAGGTATTCAGAACATCAGGGCTTGTTTTGCCTCCAGGGGATAGAGGTTGTCTCTCTGTGCACTCTCCTAAGTGGGTAAAGAGTTGTGCTGCCAATCCAAAGGCAGGTGGTTCAAATCCACTAGCTGCTCTGTGGGACAAAGATGAGCAATCTCCTCTCCTGTGACTTACAGCCTCTGAAAACCCACTGGGAGGTCCATTAGGAGTTGGCTCCAACTGGAGGGCACAGAACAGCAACAATGTATAAGAAGTAATTAAAATGACAGCCTAGGCTTTGATCCATATTCAGTTCTAATACACCAAGCAGGAAGAGCCTGAAATGGAACTCTTAAGAAAGGCAGATGCCATTGTATTCCGCTGCTCAAACAAGGCCTACAACTAGCTTTGCAGGCTTGTCCGAGGCCTGAGTATATGCACTGCTGTTGTCATGTGCCACTGAGTGAGAACCGACTCATAGCTGACCTTCCAGTGGGTTTTCAGGGGCTGTACACTATACTGGAGGAAATGACTCAACTTTCTCCCAGAGCAGCTGGTGGACTCAAATTGCGTGCCTTTGAATGGAGAGCACAACTCCTTAGCCCTAGGCCACTGCAGCTCCCTCCTAGACATCCTGGCGCTGCTGCTGTGTGCCATCATGTCAGAACAGACTCACAGATGCCCCTCCCATGGGTAAATCGCACAGGAGGAAACTGCCCAGTGTTTTCCCACACAGTAGCTGGTGGATTTGAACTGCATGCCTTTGGGACTGCAGCCCAGCTTTTTTATTAGGTCACTCCCTCAAGAATGTATACTGGAAATAAAAACTAACACCCGGATCACACTGCCAAGATACCAATCTGGGCCCATGGCAACTCCAAGTAGAGCTGTGCTCCTTAAGGTAGGATTTTTTCATTTTTACAACTGTGGTGAAAACACATACAACAAACTATACATCAATTAAATGTCCACTGGTTTCCCAGGGGCTCGTTTTTCAGAAGTACACTGCCAGGCTTTCTTCCAAGGCTCCTCAGGGGAGCTTCAAACCTCCAACCTTGCAGCTAGAGAGAATCACCCATTTTCACTCATTGCTCTCAATTAGTTCCAACCCACAGCTGATCCTCCAGAGGGGTTTCAGAGGCTGTAAATCCCACAGGGGGACACTGTCCATCTTTTTCTCACAGCGCAGCTGGTGGAGTTGAACCACCAGAGAGATGCCACCTTTGGGTTAGAAGCACAGTTTTCTCCTGACCACACCACCAGAGCTCCCTACCTCTCCTGTCTTGGACACACACACATACCCTCATGCAGTCTGTATTTTAAAAACAAATGCAGGGAGCAAGTATGCAGATGAATTTATAAGACAATTCTACAATAAATAAGCAAGACACTCAAGTAAAATCAAGGGAGATTAGGGCTAAGTGAGTCTCTCTTGAGGAGGCACAATCTCTTTGAAAGGAGAGCATATGAGCTGAGAACTAAATGTAAATGTAAATGTCCAAGATTTGATACACTGCATAGGCAGTCCCAAAAAGCTACATGTTCTTCTTAGTAGTCCCTGCAAAACAGACAAACTACAGTGAGAAAATGTATTAATGTGTTGGTCAAAGCCTCTCAAGCTCATTGTTGAGTCGGAACGGACTCAGAGCTAATCTGCCAGTGGGTTTTTGGAGGCTGTAAATCACACAGGAGGAGCTGCCAGTGGATTTGAAGTGACAGAGATGCTGCCTTTGAGCAGCATCTTCAAGCTGGCTGTGGACTATGCCATCAGAGTTCCTGTGGTGTCAAGGGTTTACTGTTCAAAGAGACTTCCCTAGCCTTTGACTTTGACATGTGCATGGGTGGGATTATGTGCACGGGGCATGTCAGCCTATCCACAGGGGGACTGGTTTGTCTCGCCACTAAACTGAGTAGATTCAGTGGCAGATTTTGAGCATCTCCTCACCAGCCAAGAAGTAGCAAGAGAGTGCAGGACCAGAGGACCTTCAGGACCAGAGATTCTTGCGCCAGCCAGACCTGCAGGAGAGCAGTAACAGCAGCCAGCAGAGAACCACCTGAGACGGTTGGGCTGGGGCTGCTACTCCACGGACCTAGAGCAAAGAGCCCAGGTTTGTTGGAGGACGGCTGAAGAGAGCCATAACCAGAACTGAGAGCTTTGTGACACTGGCCTAAAGCAGGGGGGGCTGAAGGCTGAGGTGCCTGCAAGCACACTGCAGGAGCTCTCCTGACTGAGCGATTATATCTGCTACCAACCTGAATTAGAGCCTTTTGATCTCCCTAATATGATTCTGTGTGGTCTGTAAGCTAGTACAATAGATTTCAGACCCAATGAGGAGAAGAGGTGTGGGAGGGAGGGGGACATGTCTGACCTATGGGGATTGGTTTTGTGCTATGAGCGCAGTTGATGGGGCAGTTGCCCTCTGTGGAGTTAGCAGTGGTCAGACATGGCTGTCCCCAGAGCGTCCTTGTTCTTTTTACAGCTCCCTAGCAATCTGGTGTGTTTAAGATCTTATTTATTAAGCTGTCTGTAATACATCAGAGAGGACAGCAATTAGATTATTCTTTTAATAGAAAAAGTACAAAAGATCAAGGATCTGAAAGTTTGCTATTTACTTAAGCTGGTGTTTTCTTGACCTTTTAATTATAACGTTTTCAAGCTTCACTCCAGAAGCCTTCAATGTGAAGACTTTGTAAGACTGCAGAAATAAATAAGCAGGTAACCTCACTGCTGAGGATATCCGAAAATAGCCTCAGGCTAATGGAAGACACTTCAAGTGGGGAAGCTCAAGACGGCTCTGCCAGCACTTGGAAAGATTAGATCTGTCGGTGGCTGGTTTCTATCAGAAAGCCTGAAATGTCAGTTTCAAGCTTCAGATGGTAGACTCTGAGAGCTGGCTTCTGTTTAGGGCATGAGCCCCTCACAACACACACAAACGTGCTTCTCAATGCCTTTACACTGTCCCATTTGAGCACAAGAAACCCTTGAAGATCTGGGATGGGAATGCCCTTGATCAAGAAAAGACATGGCTGAGGCTGATGGACAATGAATACTTATGCTGCTTCTTGCTTTTCTCCTCATGGGAGTGTCTATCACTAAAGTAGACACAGCCTGGTGCTACAGAGAAACCACTCCATACCTCTGAGAGGACTGTGTAGAAGGAAACTGTTGCATTATGGATTTTAATATTTTTGTTATAAATTAAAATCATTTGTAAAGACTTTTCAACAAATCTGTATGTGCAGCCTTAGCTGCAGTGCAAGATCATGAGTTCACTCCTACCTGGGGCCCCAGCCTGCTGTAGGTGGCCCTTTTAACCACAAACAACATGGTGGTAAAAAAAAAAAAAAAGAAAGAAAATTCTTTTTGGGCTTTTGAAAATTTAGCTTAGTCTCAGTTTGAGGAATGACATTCGGAACGCTGATAGAGGAATTTCTCCCACAGAGCTATGGAATATGGAAAGGAGAAACGGCTACTTCACCCTAGGAGCTCTGGTGGCCTAGTGGATAAGAAACTGCGCTGCCAACCCAAAGGCACTGTGTTCGAATCCACCAGCAGCTCTGTACAAGAAAGATGAGCAGTCTCTTCTATGTGACTTACAGGCTCTGGAAACTCACCGAAGGGTCAGCAGTAGGTCGGTCTGACTTGAATGTAGTTTTTTTTACTTTAGTTTTGTCTTTAGCTTGACCCAGGAAAAGAATGGCCCAATGATAGGAGAAGAAATCCTGCCTTCCATGGGGGAGACCCAGCAAACACTTCCCTATGGCGCCAAACAGGTTTCAGCACCGATTCTACCTGGCTTGGCTAAATTCTGAGCTTTGATGAAAAATCTGTTTTCTAGAGCAGCCTTTCTGATATTTTACAACTAAAGTAAGCTCTATTAATAAAAGGTCTGATGCACATTGGTCAGGCACTCAGGTAAATGCCCACTGAAGGTCAGTAGTTCAAATCTCCCAGTTACTCTTGCGGGAGAAAGATCTGGCTACCTGATCCTGCAAAGATGATGCCAAGAAAACCCGAGCAGAAATTCTGTTACTCAGAGTTGTTATCAGTCAGAATGAGTGCAGGATGCATAACAATAGGAAAACAAGGATAACAGATTATCATCGTTGTGTTTGCAGAAGTATTAAATCCCATGAGAGGAGACTGCCCATCCTTCTCCCATGAAGTAGGTGGTGGATTCAAACACAGAACTTTTCACCCACTAGGGCACAAGAGAGTAGCAGCATGAGAAAGAATTCTTCCCAAAAAGCATGCAAATGCCTTGTGTCCAGTAGCTAGACAGCCTACTTTCTCACACGGGAACACTGCTTCCTCCTATCTGCATGTCTAAATTCCTTGGACTCTCTACTGATCTCACTGTCCCTCCTTACAGAGTCCCTACTGACGACTTAACCAACCTCCTCAACACAAACTCACTGTACTAATATGCCAAAGTGTTATGATTTTACTCTACTTGAAAATGTTCTCTTTCAATGCTTACTTTCAGAATTGTTCTCAAAACAAGTCAGCATTCAGACATGCTAACACCTCCACTGTTCCAATCCAAATGTGGCAGCTCTCAGAAAGACAGTCATTGAGACACCCACCAACCACTCCTCACTCACGGCTAGTTTCTAAAGACAGGTTGTTGTACAAAAAACCCCCAACAAAACAAAACCCAAACAAACAAAAAACGACAACCAGTGTCATGTGAAAGTGAGGATGGCAATGTGAAATGACAATGGAGAAGATGGCTTAACTACATCATTACATAACTTATAAATCTCATCACTGCATGCTGGTTATCTGATGCAGGCTGACACATCCCCACCCCATCCCTGTCACCATCAGCGTTATTTTTACCTAAGCACCTCAGTGTGTGTTATTGTCAGACGTTGTTATTAAGCCTCTCGAGTCAAGTTTGACTCATAGAGAAGCTGTGAACAACAGACCTGAACCCTCTCCTGTTTCATCCTCACCATCACAGACACATATGAGCCCACTGCTGCAGTCACTGTGTCCATCCATCTCATTCAGGGTCTTCCTCTCAATGACCCTCCACCTTTCCAAGCATGATGTCCCCTCCCAAGGACTAGCCCCTTCTAGCAACATGCCTAAATTACATTAGAGGAGGCTTCACTATCCTTGCTTCCAAGGAGCACTCTGGCTACATCTTCTCCAAGACATCCTTGTTTTCTGAGTAGGCCATGGGATAGTCAGTATTCCGCTACAACACCACAGCTCAAAAGTGTCAATTCTTCTTCTGTCATCTTTTTTCACTGTCCAACTCTCAGATACATAGCAAGTGAATGAAAAAATCACAGCCTGAATCATGCAAGCCTTTTAGTCTTTAAACTGACATCGTCACTCTTCAGCACTCTGGAGAGGTCCCTGACTGCAGATTTTCCCAATGCATCACATCTTTTGAGTTCTTGACTGCTGATACCAAGGATGTTGATTGTGGGTTCAAGGTGAAATCACTGACAACTTCTATCTTTTCTTCAACTATCATGATGTTGCCTGTTGGCCCAATGATAATTATTATTTACTTGATATTGAGATTAACCTGTATTAGAGGTTGTAGTCCTCAATTTTTTAAGCAAGTGCTTCGCGTTCTCCTCATTTTCAGCAAGCAAGGTTGTGGCATCAGCATAACACAGGCTGCTGCTTAGTCACACTCATGTACATGAATCATGCAGATAATTCATATGCAAAATAAATAGTAGATTTTTGTCCTAAATGCATAATATTAGGTGACAAGCTAGAAATCAGGGAGCTGGTGCTCACAAGGAGGACACACACAAACTCCCTAGTATTTGCTGATCTTAAATTACACTGTGCCTCCCTGTCCTGAGAGAATGGCAGCTGTCTCTGGGTATAGCTTGCTCTCACTGCATTCCTTTCCCATGTCAAACTCTCTATTTAAAACCCAAAATGTGTCCCCGCATTCCCTCTTACACTGATTACCATAGTTAATACTGAGTTTGGGTTAAATCAGCACTCTTCCCTGTTTCATAAAGATCTTATATTTATCTAGAAGCTGCAGTGTTTCCCATCTGCTCATTTCATCCCTGCTAGAGACAATTCCTTACAAATATTTAATTACCAAGTACCAGGATTCGTATTACTCATTCTTCTCAATTCTTATTTTTTGGTGGCAATTACTCATCTCTGGTCTCTTTATGCCCACAATAAGTGGCATACTACTTTGGGCATATTTTCAAGAGGAACTAGGCCTTAGAGAGACATCATGATGGGAAAGGTAGAGGGTTGGTGAAAGAGAAGAAGATCCTCAATTAACACAGTAAAGTTGGACAATGAATAAGGAGGACAGAAAAAGAATTGATGCCTCTGAGCTGTGGTGTTGGAGAAGAGCACTGAACATCCCATGGATGGCCAAGAGAACAGACAGGTAAGTCCTGGAGAGGGTGCAGCTGGAGTGCTCTTTGGAGGCAAGAATGATGAGGATTTGCCTCACATACTTTGGGCATGTTGCTAGGAGGAGCTATTCCTTGGAGAAGGACATGATGATGGGAAGGGTGGAGCGTCAGGGAAGGAAAGGAAGACCCTCAACATGGTGGATTAATACAGTGACTGCTGCAATGGGCTCTTGTGTGTCAGGAATTGTGAGGATGGCACAGGACAGAACAGGGTTCAAATCTTTTGTTCATAGGGTCGTTATAAGTTGTACTTGACTTCACAGCACCTAACAAAATTACTATATGAGCTTGTGCACGGCAGAGAAGGTGAGGTCAGTGCAGGATACAGCAGAGTTCAGATCTGTTGTTGACGGGATCACTATGAGTTGAGTCTCTTCCAGTCCTAAGTTAGAGGTGGCAGCAAAGACATTTCTCACGGTCAATGTTCCAGCGCTTGTCTGGAATACAGCTGCTAGTTTTTAGGAGTCATCAAACCAGCTACAACTCTTAAGGATGCTATGTAAGGATGAAACGCCTGGGCTTGCCCCTTCTTCACAAACTGTGAAGCTTCAGGCCCTTGTTACAGCTGCTGTGTCACATCTCCCTGAGGGTCTTCTTTCTCATCACCCTATGTCACCAGATGCCCCTCTTCAGGAACTGGTGCCCCTGACAACATGTGTAATGGACATGAGAAGCAGTCTCGTCGCCATCCTCACGTCTAAGGAGCGCTGTGGCTGTGCCGCTAAGGCCTTCAGGGTTCTTCACCAGTGTTCACCAGCACCATATGTCAAATGCACCAGTGATTCTTCCGCCCTCCTTACTCACTGTCCAACCTTCACAGCCATGTGGTCACTGTCAGGTGCTGCCAGCTGAGGATGACTCACAGTGACCCTGCGAACAGACCTGAACCCCGTCCTATCCTGTGCCACCCTCATCATCTGACACACTCGAGCCCACTGCTGCCACCACTGTGTCATCCCTTCTCTTGTGGGTCTTCCACACGTGACTGAAAACATCTGGGGTGGCTCAGGCACACCTCACTCCTACAAGTGACATCTTAATGTAACACTTTAAAGATGTTTCTGGAACAGATTTTCACAAGGCATTACTTGGAGTTCTTTTTTCCCCTGTTTATTTTATTTGCTTTTTAAGCTATTAAGATTTGAGTGACAGTTAAGAGAACAGATTGAGATCTCATTCAACCATTCATCATTACTCTGTCTTATAAAATGTATAACAATCCCTACATGGTAACAGCATTCCTTTTTCATTGTGATTTGAGTAAAAGGAGAATGGTTTTTCCACTAAACCATTCACATGCATGTTGTTTAAGAATCAATGTAAAAAGAAAAAAAAAGAATCAATGTAACACCCCCAATGTCACTGCACGTTTCCCTCTGTTGCTATGTCAGTCTTCATTCTGATAAACCCCACCTCTCCCGGCCTTCTGTGCCTTACTTATCCTTCCTTTTAAAATAATTACATTTCGTGACTACAGTTTGCATGAGCATTGATTGTAGATCCTTGAACAAATAAAATCCTTAACAAACCCATTATTTTCTCCATTTGTCATATTTCTTATTTGGCCCACTTGTGAGGTCACAGTTTGTTGTTGTTGTATACTGTACAACCCATAAATGACCCTCCAGTGGGTTTTCAGAGGCAGTTAATTGCACGGGAAGAGATTTCCTCCCAGAGCAGCTGGTGGATTCGAACCGTGTGATTTTAGGATTGCAGTGCAGCCACAAGAGCTTAATTTCAAAGGAAGTTTACAAATTCTTAAGCCAAAAACGACTGGCATAACACATCAATAGAGAACTGCCTGAAGTGCAGACTGGGTTTAGAAGAGGCTGTGGTACTAGGGATACCATAGCTAATGTTAGATGAATCTTGGCTGAAAGCAGAGAGAACTGGAGAAATGTTCTAGAACTAGAGAAATATCTGTGTTACATCAACTATGCAAAGGCATTTGGCTGTGTGGATCACAACAAATTGTGGCTGACTCTGAGAATGGGAATCCCAGAACACTTATATGCGAAGCCTATACTTGGACCAGGAGGCAGTTATCAGAACAGAGCAAGGAAACACTGCATGGTTCAAAATTGGAACGGGTAAATGCTAGAGATGTGTCCTATCTCCATACCTTTTCAACCTGTACGCAGAACAGATCATCTAGGAGGCTGGGCTCTAAGGAGGGGAAATGTGGCATCAGATTTGGAGGAAAACTCATCAACAGTCTGAGTTATGCAGATGACACAACCCTGCTTGCTGAAACTGAGGAGGACCTGAAGCGCTTGCTGCACAAGGACAAGGACCACAGCCTGAAATATGGATTGAAGCTCAACATCAAGAAAACAAAGATTCTCACCACTGGGCTGATTGGCAGCATCACGATAGATGGTGAAGAGACTGAGATTGCTAACAGGTTTAGTTTGCTTGGCTCCACAAACAACACTCTTGTTACTAGCAGCCAGGACAAACTGCATTGGGAAAGTCTGCTGTCAGAAACTATTTTAAAGGACTGAAAAGCAATGATACCAGTCTAGATACTAAGGTGCACCTGATCCAGGCCACAGTCTTTGCAGTTACTTGCTATGCATCAGAAAGCTGGACAATGACTAGGGATGATAGAAGGAGATGCCTTTGAGCTGTGGTGCTGGAGAAGAGTGTTGAATATAACATGGACTGCTAAGATTCATCTTAGAGAGGGTGGGACCAGGCTGCTCCTTTGGAGACAGGGATTCTGAAGTTTTGTCTGACATACTCTAAACATTTTACAAATAGCGTCCAGTCCTTGGAGAGGGACGTCATGTTTGCGAGGGTGGAGGGACAGTACTTTAGAGGAAGACCCTCTGTGAGGTGGATTGATTCAGTGACTGGAGTAGTGGAGGTGGGTGTGTCGGAGACAGTGAGATTGGCACAGGACAGAGCAGGATGTTGTATATACGGTCTCTATAAGTCCCAGGCGATTCGACAGCACATAACAACAAACAAGAAAAAACATTTTATTTAGTCATGTTCATTTTGTTGAGACTATACACAGCAATCCATACGCCAATGCACAAGTTTCTAGACATACTAGTGACAATTATTACATTTTTCCAGGCTGCCACTGTACCCTCCTATCCTGACCTGTTCATTCCTCACTAACATAAATTCACTGAATGTCATTCAGTCTACAAAGTTGCTTTTGTCAATTTGAGCCCAGAGAGAAAGTAGAATCCAGAGTGCTAACCATTACACTATGGAACCTTGAGAAAGTTCTTTATAAAGCATAATGCTAAGATTTTTTTTTTTAAAGGGCATTCTGGTGGTAAGAAGTTGTACTGCCAACTTCAAGGCACATGGTTCAAATACAGTGGCAGCTCCACAGGAGAAATATGGGCAACCTCAAAACAGATATTTTTTTAACTAGTGAAGCTAAACTACTATTTGGTTTTAAAATAATTCAGAGGATACATTTGGTTTAAGCGTTAAAGATTATTTCAGGGCACAATTTCAAAAGGTTCACACAATCTTGGTGGCTTTAGGAAATGTGAATTATATGAGAACTTGAAATCCTGTGCTGTTTCTGCCACCTTTTGATCAGTGTTTTCTAAATAAAGTCTTTGATGGAAATGTTCAGTAAGGGCATACAGATACATTTCTTCTAGTCTGATGGCAGAGGAAGCAGTAGTTCATGGAGATGACACGGTATATATTCCTCATTCTGATCTATTGGTGGTGGTGCAGGGGGGTTTTTTGTGGGTTTTTTTTTTAACTTTCTTCTGTTTACTCAATTACACAAGTTGACAATCCACTAGCATGTATGATGTTGTTGTTGTTATTATGTGCCATCGAGTCGTTTCCGACTCATAGCGACCCTATGCACAACAGCTCTAAACCCTGCTCTATCCTGCGCCAACCGCACCGCCTCTGACA
>NW_006399916.1:4077057-4080249 GCF_000299155.1 Elephantulus edwardii
GACTCAAAATGCCCCATGCCAGTCCATCTCATCTCTCCAATACCTAATATGTCATTATTTATGCGTTCCATTTCTTTCTTAACAATTTCTAATTTTCCTTCATGTTAAAAATAGCCTCCCAAGAATGACCTATTGCTTATATGATCACTGTGAGTCATAGTTGACTCACCTGTACATACCAACAAAAGCAACTGCCTCTTGATGACTTCGTTGTGTGTGGTCCAGATGAACAAATGTCAACGGTCATTGGCTTGCAAGTTTTCAGAACGCCAGGTACTATTTACCCAGTCAGGAGGCAGAGCAGCAGCACTTACATATGTTATCAAGACCAACTGGCGTAGAAATCCAACCACTTCCCCAAAATGCCAAACTAGGAAACCAAACTGTGTGAGGTTTTATATTTTGGTTGTATATTAACAGTCTTAGCAGCAACTTCTTTTTTTCCTTTTTGTAAATATATCCATGACACGTCTGGGCCAATTCAACTTTTTACAGGGTTACAATTTATCACAGCAACTTCTGCCACAATTTTCTGTCATTACTGACCTCCTCTTTGATCTCTGTGAAGGTGTGCTGTTGTGCTGCTGCCCCAAAGACAGGAGATTTGAATCCACCAGCTGCTGTGAGCATGGGTAATCACCTCCCATGGGATTTACAGTTCTGGAAACCTGCTGGAAGGTTAGTTGTGAGTTGGTTCTCACTCTACGGCAGTAAGTTTATGTTCTGAGAGTTTAGTCTATGTGTTTGTCTATTCTTATTTTTATGTATGTAATGACATACAATATTTACTCTTTTCTTAGAACTGAATAGAACATTTAATTCACTTTTTTTAGGAAGAGGAATAAATGAAACAACGTAAGTCATAAGAAATGCTCTCCTGTACTACTATCTCCAACCATTTTCAATGGTTACAGAAGGCTTACACAACAGAGGCAAACAGCTTCAACACATTCTTTCTGAACTGATGCAGTAAAAGCAATGTGTTCTTTTCTGAGGGACCTCCTTCACTCAGTGCGGTGTTTCCAGCTCCATCTATACTGGCGCATTTCTCTTACTGGCCAAGTAAGTCAGTGGCCTGCACCTTGTTCATGGCCTCATCTGGGACACGTAGTTAGGCCATTTCTGCCCCGTGGCTACTGTGAATAGGGCTGCAATGAACACGAGTGTACAGATTTCTACTTCAATCTCTATGTTCAAGTTATCTATGTACATGCGTAGGAGAGGCATTGCTGGCTCACATGGCAGGTCTATGTTTAGCTTTTCTGAGGGACTGTCACACTGTTCCACAATACCAAAAAGCAAACAAATCCCCTCCCATTAACTGGATTCCAACCCATGGCAACTTCCATCAGGTTTCCGAGGCTCTAAGTCTTAATGGGAAGAGACTGCCTCAGCTAGCTCCTGCAGAGCAGTTGGTGGATTTGAACTCCCAACCTCCTGGTTACTTCAGAACTCAACCTACCATATTACCAAAGCTCCAATTTTCCACAATGGTTGCATCATTCTGTTTTCTCTCCAACTTCCCACAATGATTGTATCCTTTTGCGTTCCAATCAGCAATGGATAAAGGTTGCAATCTCCTCATCCTCATCAACATTGTTGTTTTTCATCTTAGCCATTCTGTTGCTGTAGTTGTGTGCTGTCAAGTCACAATCGACTCACAGCTGACCGACTAGTGGACTTCTCAGAGGCTGTGAATTGTCTGAGAGGAGATGGCCCATCTCCCTCCAGAGAGCAGCTCATGAATTTGAACCACCTGTCGTTGGGTTGGTAGTGCAACTCCTTGCCATGTTAATCATCCTGCTGTTGTTGTGTACTGTGGAGTCAGAACTGACCCATGGCTGACCACTCAGCAGGTTTTCAGAGGTACCAAACTACATAAAAGGAGATTGACCATCTCTCTCGTGGAACAGTTGGTGAATTCAAATCACATACCTTTGCACTGATGGCACAATTCCCTACCAGTAAGCCACCAGAGGTCTCTCAGAGCCATCACACTGGGGGTGAAGTATCTCACCGTGATTTTTACTTATATCCTTTTGATGGCAAAATCCTATGAACATTTGTAAAACCTTTAACTGAATAACTGAACTATGGAAAACATGTGGAGAAAACAATCTGAAATAAAAACACCCATCTGAAAAACAAAACTCTAATGAAAAACAAACAAACAAAAACCCCTAAGTTTTCACTATTACCTATATTGCACCTTCTCTTGAGCCCACTGCTGTAGTCACTGTGTCAACTCATCTTGTTGAGGGTCTTCTTCTCCTTTGCTGAACTTTCTGAGAATGATGTCCCTTTCCAAGGAAAAGCCCCTTCTAAAAAGGTGTCCAAAGATTGTAAGTTGAAGCACTATCACCTTTGCCTCCAAAGAGCTCTCTGACTGTATTTTTTTCAAGACTTATCTGTTTATTCTTTTGGCTTTCCAAGGAATATTCAGCACTCTTCTCCAAATGCATCTATTCTTTTTCTACCAACTTTATTAATTATTCCGTTTCAGATGCATAGCAGGTGATTGGAAATACCATGGCTTGAATGAGATGCACCTTAATCTTTAAACTGACGTCATTGCTCCTCAATAATTTGAAGACGTTCCTGACAGTCTCCTGATCTCCTGCTGGTACCAAAGCTGTTGATTATGGCTACAAGTAAGATTAAATCATTGACAACTTAAATTTTTTCACCATCTATCTACTGAAGAGCAATGATGTCAGTCTGGAGACTAAGGTGCACTCAACACAGGTGGCTCAACGGCACATAACAACAACATAATTGTGACACTGTCTATTGGTCCACTGATGATCTTTGTTTTCTTGATGTGGACATGTAATCCATAATGAAGGCTTCGGTGTTAGGAATAGATACATTCGTTCTTCTCAAACTGTTTTAGGATTGGAAACATAGTAGAAACCAAATCAAATGGAATCAAATCCTTGGAATCAATGTCTAACTCATCTTTATTCTACAAAGGTGTTCATACAAAGTTATCGATGCTCAGTCACCATGTTTTAAGGTTCCCTAAGAAGAGCACATCAGCAGAGAATGGCCGGAAGTCCAGGCTGGGTTTAGAAGGGGTGGTAGTACTAGGGTTATTGTTGCTGATGTTAGATGGATCTTGGCTGAAAGCAGAGAATACCAGAAGAATGTCTATCTGTGTTTCATTGATTATGCAAAGGCATTTGACTGTGT
>NW_006399916.1:4081174-4098236 GCF_000299155.1 Elephantulus edwardii
GTGCGGTTGGCGCAGGATAGAGCAGGGTTTAGGGCTGTTGTGCATAGGGTCGCTATGAGTCGAAAACGACTCGATGGCACATAACAACAACAACAACAAGGTCAAGTACCCCATGGATTGACACAGTCTCTGTGGAGCTGGCGTAGCCCATGCGCAGAATTCTTCTGGGGACCTTCTGGTCAGCAAGTATCTCAGGCTCCCAGCAAACAGCCTTACATGTGATTGATCCTGAGTTATGAATCCCAAAATAACTTGTTCCCTTGGAACCTGTGCAATTATGTGTACAATGTGGATCTACGACAGGGCTAACCCAACAGCTGATGGTCTCAGGCAGTATCAACGTTTATAGAGCTTCCACTAATCCCTTCATCTATGAGGATGTCCATTTAAAGGCCAACATGCACCTGGTCCACGCCATGGGGTTTATTTTTCCAATGACTTCCTATGCATTTGATAGCTGGACAGTGAATAAAGAGAGCAGAAGTGATGACTTTGGATTCTGGTGTTGGAGAAGAGTGCTGAATAACCCATGAACTGCTAAAGGACAAACATATCTGTCTTGGAGAAAAGGTGCTCCTTTGAGGCAAGGATAAGGAAACTTCACCTCACATACGTAGGGCACGTTGTCCGGAGGGGCCAGTTCTCGGGAAAGGACAACAAGCTGGGAAAGGAGAAGGGTCGGAGACAGAGAGGAAGACCCTCAATAAAATAAAGTGACGCAGTGAGACAACAATGGGCTCAAGGATATCAGGCTGTGAGAACGGTGCAGGACAGAACAAGGTTCTGACCTGCGGTTCATACGGCTTCTGGTAGTCACGGTGAACTTGGTGGCCACCTAATGATAATAGCACACCACACTTCCGAGAACGAAGTCAGATTTAAAGAAAAGCTCACTGATGTAACCCATCCCAGCAACTGGAGAAGCAGCTTGTAGTATGCAGACAGTAAAATAAATATTCTTTAATTCAAAGTCACCATACTGCTACTATCTTCAGAGACCCAAATAAATGGCAGCCTACACAGAGAACTCAAAGCCTTCGTCTGGGAAGGGAACATCTTTGTGGAATACTCCACATTCTCGGGCTGGCGTGTGGAGCCAGAACTCAGTTCTAAGGAAGGTGCAGCCAGGGTTAGGTGGAGGTAAGCGGCTTCTGCACACATGGGGAGAACCCTGCAAGCCACATGGGGTAGCACACGTAGACACCGAGTTTCCTAAGCCCCCACTGGGTTCCCCAGGGGAGGACAGTCAGTCAGGCTGAGATTCCTCGTCAGGACATTCTCCCCCAGAGCTCACGCTGAGGGAAGCAGAGATATACCGAGTCTCTGCATTGAGGGTCCTTTCAGACAATGACAGAAACGCACATAAACACATGCTCCAGATTATGGCACACCCTACTGGGCATCATGAAAAAAATCAATGGCAAAAACCTTGGTTTTATTAATTCTGTTTTCTACAGTGAACCTGTATGTATTTGTTATAGAATCATTTGAAAAGAAATCTGGGAAAGTAAAGTATGTGTGATTTGTTAGTTCAAATCCATAAACTGTTTCCTTGGTTATCTTTAATTACCCTAGCTAGCTTTGCGTCACTGTTCTTAAGGTGCCATAAAGTCAACTACTACTCACAGTGACTCTGTGAACACCAGATGCGATCCCTGCCCTCTCATGCTCCATCCTCACTATCTCTGATGTCTTTGGGCCCACTGTCACAGTCCCTGTGCCACTCGGTCTTCCTCTCTTTCTCTGACCCTCCACCTTCCCAAGCAGGATATCTCTCTCCAAGGTCTGGCCCCTTCTGACAAGATCCCCAAAGTCTGTGAGATGAAGTCTCACCATTCCTGCCTCTAAGGAACAACCTGGTTACACTTCCTCCAACACAGATTTATTTGTTCTTTTGGCAGTCCATGGGGTATTCAAAACTTTTCTCTAGCACAATTCAAAGGCATCAATTCTTGTTCTTCTTTTTTTAATTGGTTTGCTTACAAAGTCTGTATGCATTGTGTTTCACACATTGTGTTTCATACATTCTTAGCCAGTTTGTCATTTCCTCATAAAGTCAAACATAGAAATTCCATATGACTCCGCTATTCAACTACTAGGAATATACCACACGGAAATTACCGAGACACAAATGGAGATTTGCCCACCAATGTTCATAGCAGTGTTATTCACCAACGCAAGAACACAGGAACAGCCCAAATGTCCAACCACCACCAAATGGATTGAGAAATTACTACATTCTTCTGTCATTCTTATTCACTGTCCAGCTCTCAGAAGTGTAGCAAGTGATTGAAAAGACCATGGATTGGATAAGGTGCACCTTATTGTTTAAACTGGCATCATGGCTCTTAAGAACTTTGGGGAGGTCCTTGGCAACAGATTTGCTCAGTGCAACATGTCTTTTGATTTCTTAACTGCTGTTACCATGGGTGTTGACTACAGAGCCAAGTAAAATGAAATAGTCAAAAACGTCAATCTGTTCTCCACCTATCCTGATGATGTCTATGGGTCCAGAGTTGAGGATTTTCATCCTCTTGATATTAAGATGTGATCCATATTGAAGGCTGTAGTCTTTGATCTTTTGCAACAAGTGTTTCAAAGACTTCTTCACTTTCAGTAACCAAGGCTGTGTCATCTGAGTAATATAGATTGTTGGTGAGTCATCTTCAAATCCCGCACATTCTTCTTCATAGAGTCCAGCATCTTGAATTATTTGCTCAGCATAAAAACTGAATGGGTATGGAGAAAGGCTACAACTTTGATGCACAACTTTCCTGATTTTAAGTTATGCCATGTTCCCTTGCTCTGTTTGGACCACTGCTTCTTGGTGGTCTAGGTTTCACATGAACACTGGGATTCTCATTCTTAATGTTAGCCATAATTTGTTATGATCCACCCAGTCAAATGCCTTTACACAGTCAATAAAACACAAGTGAACATCTTTCTGGCATGTTCTGCTTTCAGCCAGGAACCATGTGACATCAGCAGTGATAATCTCTTATGCCACAGCCTCTCCTGTGAGCATCTTGAATTTCTAGCAGTTCTCTGTCAATGTGTTCTTCCAGTTAGTAGTTAGTTTTCAATAATCTTCATCAGGATTTTACTCGTATGTGTTATTAATGATACCGTGCAATAATCCACATTTCTGTTACTAACTCTGGGGCTGGGGAACTCAAAGAGCTCTTCAACTGGATATAATCCAGCAACCTGAGATTTCTGAAACAAATTACTAAATGAGGTAGCTTCAAGATTGGTTTAAGATTGGCATTAAAATTTCTGCTCTGGCATGAAGTTGAGGCCTGAGGATAAACAACTTCAGGGAGGTTGAGTAAAGCTTTGGTTGTGTCCCCGAGACGTAATCAACTGGCCCAGGCCCTAGTGATAGTACTGTTCTTCCAGGGTGAAAAATGAAGCTTACCAGGAATGAGGGGGTCCCTCTGCAGACCCTGTCACCTTCAGGGATACCCGGAAAAGTCACACATCTGAGCCTGATCAGGATCTAAATAAAATTCCCTCCAGGGAGCTGTCTTGGTAGAGCTGCCCTATAAATAACCTTGCCTGAAGCACCATTAGATGCCTGCTCCCCTTCCTCTGGCGGTCCCCGGGCATGGAGGTGGAAGCAGAGATGCACCAGCACCCAATCCACCGCCATTCTCCCCTGCAGATGCACTCAACACCACAAATGTCATCCACTGTCCCTAAAAACGAGACACCAGCCAGTAACCATGAGACCACCCAGAGGGTCTGGTTATCAGGTCTGTCTGCAGGCAACTCATCAGCTGGAAGGACAGACCCCTCCTTAAACACAGCACACATCCTAACTCCTCATTTGAGAAGTATCCATTCTTCAGTGGAGAATCCGGCAAACTCTAGTCATGATTCGCTGCCACTTTATAGGGACAAGGTTCACCTGCTACTCCGAGGGGGGAGATCAGCCATCTCATCTCATGTAATGTGTTGCTGCTAGACGCCACTGAGTTGTCTTCTACTCACAGCAAGTCTATGAATAATAGATAAAGCCTTGCTCCATCCTGAGCCATCTTCACCATCTCTGGTGTGCTCAAGCCCACGTTACAGTCACTGGGTCAATTCACCGGGCTGAGGGTCTTCCTCTCTTTCTCTGACCCCCCACTTTTCCCAGCATGATGTCTGTTTCCAAGGACCAGCCCCTCCTGGCAACATGCCCAAAATAAGTGAGATGGAGTTTGCCCATCCTTTCCTCTAAGAAGCAGTCCAGCTGCACCTCCTTCAAGCCACACTCATTTTCCTTGAGTCCTTGGTATATTCCAACCCAACAGCACATAATAACAACACTGAAAAACCGACTTTCCCCATAGCTTGTTGGAGTAAGAGGAATTCGTCATATCCTCTGATGTTATATATGTTTGAAAATGTCCACAAAAATAATTAAGGTTTTTAAAACAGTATCTCCTTTCTATTTGATATAAAGAAATATGTTCTTGGTACTAGCTTCCAGTTGTGAAGCTGTGTGGTGCTCTCACTGGGACTGGCCAGCAGACCTGAACATGACAGATTTGACTGAGAGTGTCTAATCTATGCTCTTGTCTCTCAAAGTCTCATCTGTTAGTCCCAAAAAAGGCATTGACTCAGATACTCAGGCACCGTCAAGTGTGTCTTCTTTTGGAAGGAAGTCAGGCCAACCAGCTGTGAATTCCGAGGACACACCCTTCATGGCATGTGCCTTTTAGGATCAGCTGGCATTTCCTGCGGGCTCTTTCCTCCTACTAAGAATAAGGCAACTCCCAGAGCTCAAGTTGGGGAAAGCGACTGTATTTACTGCACTAGTGGTCTGTCTCCTTCTCATAAGATGGTTCCAGCTGCACTAGTGTGTTGTTGCTGGGTCAACAACACCTCATGGCAACCCTATAACAACACATCAGACCCTTATGCCACCTCTGCCATGCTCGAGCCCAGCACTGCAGTCACTGGCATCTTATAGAGGGTCCTCTGCTCTTTCTCTGACCCTCACCTTTCCCAGCAGGATGTCTTTTCCCTGGACTGTTTCCTCCTGACAACATGCCCAAAGTATGATGAAGTTTCATCATCCTTGACTCCAAGGAGCACGCTGGTTGAACTTCCTCCAGGACTGACTTGGTTGTTCTTTTGGCAAAACAAAAGAAACATTGGTTGTTCTTTTGATGCTCTTTACCAACACGGATAATTCAAAGGCCTTGATTCTTCTTCAGGCTTCCTTATTCACTGTCCAACTTTCAGATGCATAGGAAGCAACAGAAAACACCAGAGATTTCATTAGGCCTACCTTAGTCTTTGAAAAGGATTGGAGCAACACTCATCAGCAACATATATTATGCAGCTGACACAACCTTGCCCAATGAAAGCAACAGGGGCATGAGGTGCTTGCCGCAGAAGATCCAAGACTACAGCTTTCAGTATGGATCACATCTCAATATCAAGAAGACAAAAATCCTTGCCACCTGGGTTGCTTCCATCTCTTTGCCATTGTGAATAACGCAGCAATAAACATGGGTGTGCACACGTCTGTTTGGCTGGCAGCTCTGGATTTTTTAGGGTATATTTCTTGTAGTGGAATTGCTGGGTCAAATGGTATATCTATTTTCAATTCTCTGAGGAAGCCCCAGACCGCCTTCCATAGTAGTCTTAACATTTAAAAAAAAAAATCCTTTCTACTGTGCCAACAGGAATCATCATCACAGGTGGAGAAAAGATTGAAGTAGTTAATGATTGAATCTTGCTTGAATATATACAACACCCTTGGCACCAGCAGTGAAGAAATCAAAAGACATGTGCATTGGGAAAATCTGATGTCAAGGACTTTGCAAAGATGCTCAGGAGCAACAATGTCACTTTGAAGACTAAAGCACACCTGGTTCAGGCCATGGTCTTTTCAACTGCTTTCTATGCATGTGAAAATTGGACAATGATTAAGAATAACAGAAGAAGAATCAATATTTTTGAGTTGTGGTTCTGAAGAAGAAGAATACGGAATATTCCATACACTGCCAAAAGAACAAACAGATATGTCTTGGAGAAAATAAAGCCAGAGAGCTCCTTAGAGGTAAAGATGACAAAGTTTTGTATCAGATACTTTGGGCAGGTTGTTAGGAGAGGCTATTCTTTGGACAGGGACATGATGCAGGGAAAGGTGGAGGGTCTATAAAAGACAGGATGGACAGATGGATGGACACAGTGACAGTTACAATGGGCTCACATGGCACAGGATGACAGAGAAGAGGATGGGGTTCGGGTCTTTTGTTCATAGAGTGGCACTCAACGGTACCTAACAACAACAACTGGTAAATCTCTAAACTGACTATAATTCTGCATCTGTATTTTATCAGTTTTATGACTAATTCTCTCCTCCACATAAGCACCTATAATTTAAAAACCAAACACCTAAATAAGAATAATAATTCATTTTCTTTTTTCTAAATCTTATAAATGATAAACTAGAAAAAAGGAAAAATGTATATTGGGTTAACTAACTCCTCTATTTGGTATGTTAAAATGAAAACAAATCTTGCTTTTTTCAGTTATTTTCAGAAATTTTTCAGCAGTCTTCCTCAGTGAAACGGCTCACTGATCTTTCCAAATGAAGAAGGATTTTATGTTACAGACTTGAGTGCAACATCATAAATAATTTCCTGCAGCTTTTTCACTTCCTTTAAAACTGTAACTTGCATCATGAGCTAAACCATATCCCATTCCACGGTGCTAAATCCCTCAGAATCTCTTCCAGCAAGTAAACCACCCATCCCGGGGCCAGAGCCAAGCTCACTGAAAAAGTTCCCTTAGAATACCAAGGAGAGATTTCTGCAGGGGGGAAATAAAATCAAAGACAACTTGTCTGTTTAACCAGCTCCAACCCTTTCCATCTTTCCACTCATGTTTCAATCCTGAGAAGCATGAATTGCATTTGGTCCACAAATGCTCACTGCCAACCAGTTGGAAGCAACTTCTGGCTGACCCTATAGCAGGTTTTCAGAGAAGGTAAATCATAGATGAAGAGACTGCCCATCTTTCTCCGTGGAGTAGCTGTTGGCTTCGAACCACCTGTCTTTGAGTTGCAGTGTAATTCTTTACCACTAGGACACCACAGCTCTGAAGTTCTCTATTCTTAGTCACCTCCTGGAAAGATCTTCTCTTAACACACCCATAGTTTCAATCAATACCTTTCATTGAAATTTCACTGAGATTTCTTTCATCAAAATTTCTAGGAGTAGCTGGTGGGCTGTGGGTAGGAAGGAGCAGGCAGCAGCAGGGTGATGCCCAGCTATGGCTTGGGAGGCTGGGCAAGCGGCGTCTCCACTAACCAGGGTAGAGAACGGAGCACAGAGGGGTTAACTCTGAAATATTTCTAACTCCTCCCAGCCTGGGTGAACGAGGTTCCCCTACTACAGCTTCTCAGGGACCTGTGCTAAGCTGTAGGGACAGGGTCAGATCAGCTCAAGTCTCCACCCTCAATCCACTGACTCATGGATGACAGGACACACCACTGTCCAATCTGCACCATCTTCACTCTGCCTGCTGGGCTCCATGGGGGTGGCCATCAGGCACTGTGGGCACCTGCCCACCTCCAGAGCATATTTTCCAGCACCCGATCAGATAACATCCCACTATAACTCACAGTTTCCACTGGCTCTTCTCCAGGCCCTTCTTCTCAGGCTGTCTCAGCCTGGACATCTGGTGAAACCCTGCCAACCATGGGTGACCAGGTATCTGGCAGCACAGTTTCCACCATCACATAAGCTTGTAAGGCACCAAAATGCGACCCACTGCAGAGGAATGTGGTGGTCTGACCCAGCCTCTGTTGCTATTATGTGCTGTCAAGTCGGAAAAAACATATAGCTGGCCCTCTAGCAGGTCATCAAAGGTTATAAATTGCATGGGAGGAGACAGCCTGCCTTTTTGACCTGTGAATTGCTAGTGGATATAAACATACTTTTGCATTGACTGCACAACTCCTTACCATTAGATTACCAGAGCTCCCTCCTGACCCTAATAAAATGATAGCAAATGTTTGCAAATTGAACTCGTTTGTGGAAAATGAAGACTTGAATGACTAACTGAAGATCAACGACTATAGTCTTCAAAACAGATTATATCTCATTATCAAGAAAACAAAAACCACTACTTGAGCAACAGGCAACATCATGAGAGATGGAGAAGATGGAAACTGTCAATGATTTCATTCTACTTGAATCTACAATCAATACCCATGGTACCAGTAGTCAAGAAATCAAACGACATGTTGCACTGTGAAAACCTATTGTCAAAGATCTCTCCAAAATGTTAAAGAGCAAGAATGTCAGTTTAAAGACTAAGGTGCACCTGATCCAAGTCATGGCATTTTCCATAGCTTCCTATGCACGTGAAAGATGAAGAAGAATGGATGTCTTTGTGGGGTGGTGGGTTTTCAGAGGCAGTCAATCCCATCAGAGAAGACTGCCCATTTTTCCCCTGCACAAAGCAGTTGATAGATTCAAACTGTGTACTTCTGCATTGTAGCTCAATTCCTTGCCACTAAGCCTTCAGTACTCCCTATTAAATATCTCATGGACTATCAAAAGCATAGACAAATCTCTCTTGAAATAAACACAGCCAGAGTGATCCTGATTCCAGGCTCCACCTTACTAAGTTTAGGCATGTTGTCAGGGCCACCAGTCCCCCAAGAGTGATGTCATATTTGGGAAAGGAGCGTCAGGGAGGGAGACCTTCAGCAAGACGGTGGACACAATGACTACAGCAATGAACATGAGAACAGTGGAAACTGTGAGGATGGTGCAAGATCATAGGAAGTTTCAGTCTGTTGGACATGGGGTCAACACTGGCTGATGGCACCTAACTTCCACAACAAGGGGGCAAAAGAATGAGTGGCCCCACTGCTCCATTCATAGACAGCACTGTTCCCCAACTGGACTGCACAGGGAAACCTCTTCCAGTTTCTAATGTAGCAAATTGTAAGGAACGGGAAGGGTATATGTGTATACCATGTGCCCAGACAGGTAAGGGCTGCTATCAAACAATCTTCCTCCAATTTCATTGTTTTTGTTGCAAGTAGCCATCAAGTCAAGTGAACTCATAGTGACCCGTGGACAGCAGATCTGAGCCCTGCCCTATCCTGTGCCATCCTCACAATCTCCAACGCACTGTTCCAGTCACCAGGTCAATCCACCTCGTTGAGGGTGCTCCTTAGAAAGATCACACCGTACAGGTACAAAGATTTCCCTGCCTTTGAAATGTGCCTTCCCTAACTCTGTTCTCTGTTCTTTCTGGCAGAACTAGTCCCGTTCCCAGGGAAACGGTGGTACGCTCCTGACTGTCCTCCAACGTATTCCCATCAAGCCTCCGATCGTCATGGTGGCGCCCCACCCACCCCAGCACCCCAGCGCAGCGCCTTTTCTGGAGGTGTCTGCCAGCTGAGGCAAGCCGGTGCTGAGCTTCCTGTGACACTTCTCCGAAGCTGCATTAATTAAGTTTCCCAGCTCGGAGCTCCAGGCCTCCTCCCACACACACTGAAGATCTTATTTTGGGCTCAAGTTTCTTGATGAATGTGGCTAGAGGGGTAGGAAAGACCCCAAGACACCCTCCATTCCTGAAAGGGAATGGAAATGGTATGCCACCTTCCAGCATCCACACCTGTGACTGACCACAGCAGACCACGTGTGTGTGTGTGTGTGTGTGTGTGTCACAGTCCCCCTGGGGACACAAGCTTCTCCATGGTCCTATAAGAACTGCCCACCATGGTCACATTTTCCTCACGCTCCTGCTCACCAGTGACATTCCCCCACACCAAAGACAACCTGAAACACAAGTGCTCCCTCCTCAGGGTGGCCATGAAGACATCTTCCTACACTGAGGAATGATGAAACAGCCCATCAGAAGATCACAGGCCCTCCGTGTTAGTCTGTCACTTGTGGTGACCACTATTTTGAATTTAAACATGAAGGTGTGCCTGATCCAAGCCATGTCTTCTCAGTCGCTTCCTTTGCATCTGAAAGCTGGACGATGAATAAGGATGACTGAGGATAAACTGATGCTTTGGAGAAGAACACTGAATATACTATGGACTGCCAAAAGAACAGACAAATCTGTTTGGGTGAAGTGCAGTCAGAATGAGTCTTAGATGCAAGGATGGTGCGACCTCATCTCACATACTTTAGACCTGCTGGAGAAAATTCCTGCACTATACCAGATTTATTTGCCAGCCTACAGAGGGGCAACATGTGGTTATTTAACACTTTTTGAAAATTCCTCTTGAGCATTCTCAAACTAATCCTCCCTCACCTTCACTTTGATCACCCATACTCCCTAATCTCATCACTTGACTGGTAGGATCCAGCAATAGGCTTTGGGAAGCCTGAGTCCTCAGCCTTAGGTCCTCAGACACTACAATTTATCCCATACACAAAATACAACTCTAAACATGCCTCTTTCCACCTCCAAACCTCCAGAGCTCTGCATAAGGGGCAGAATAAAGTCCCCCCACACCCCAACATCCAAAGTTCTCCAGAAACTGGCCCTGCTCTACCTACCCCATGTTCTCTCTAAATATGGAAATGAATCTTCTGCTCTTAAGTGTGTCTCTTCCTTCACACCTCCCCAGATACTTCAAGAGCCGTAATGACATTCGTAGGCATGCGGTTTGAATCCACCAGCTTCTCCATGGGAAAAAGATGGGCAATCTCTTCCTGTGCTGTTCTCTGCCACTAAACACCTTCTAGAAGGTCAACAATGAGTCAGTCAGTTCAGATTCGATGATCTGACTCACAGTCAACCCCTGGCCTAGTTTTGACCGATGATATTGAGCTTCTCCAATGATTTCTTCCACAAATGTAGACAATCTGATTTCTATGCAGCCCATCAGGTGAGATGCATGTGCAAAAAGTCTTCATTTTTATCTTTTTAAAAAGCTATTTGCAATCAATAAATCCTTACAAATACAAAATTCAATAATTCTATTTCCAACCTCATTTCTATCACCAAGCCCATATTTTCCAACTACTACTCCTTCTTCACTGTTTCCCACTTTTGCATTCCAGCCACCAATTATCATTAATGCATCATGACTGCATGTTTAGTCAGTTTTGGACTGCAAGATTTGGTAAAAATTCTCCGTTTCTCTTTAGCATTAGATATAGGAGCATATTTTGATTAATAATGTGTTAACAGGTCTTCCTTGTATGAGCATGGATATTATTCTATCACTCACCACACTGTACTTCAGGATAGAACTTGAAATTGACTTTTTGACTATGAACGCAACACCATTCTTCTTTTTTTCATTCCCTGCATATCATACGATTATCTGCTTCAAAGTAGCCAAAGCTGGTCCATATCATCTCTTACTAATGCCTAGTATGCTGATATTCAGGGTTTCCATTTCATTTTTAACAATTTTCAGTTTTTCAACATTCAACCTACATACATTCCATGTTCCATGTATGGATTGCACCTCAATGTCAAGAAGACAGAGAGCATCATGATAGATGGAGAGGAGACTGAAACTTGCTTGGATCCACAATTAACACCCTTGGCACCAGCAGCCAGGAAATAAGGAGACATACTGGACTAGGAAAATCTGCAGTTAGGGACCTCTGCAAATTATTGAGGTGTTATGATGTCAGTTTGAGGACTAAGGTGCATCTGATTCAGACCCTAGTCTTTCTGATCACTTGCTATGCATCTGAGAGCTGAGCAAGGAAGAAGGATGACAGAAAAAGAATTGACGCCTTTGAGCTGTGGTGTTGGAGAAGAGTACTGAACATATCATGGACGGAGTCAAGATATGTTATTCTTTGGAACCCTGACATTGTGATGGAAAGGATGGAAGGTCAACAAAGGAGAAGATGACTCTCAACCAGTGCATTCACACAGTGACTTCCACAATGGGCTCTAACGTGTCAGGAAGTGTGAGGATGGCACAGGACAGGACAGGATTCAGATCTGTTGTTCACAGGGTCACTGTGAGTTGTACTTTACTCGAAAGCACCCAACAACAACAACAGGGCTTTCACAATGTTATCCTAGCCTAATGTCCTGTATCTCCCTCCTGTCTTAGAAACTGTTTTTCATTATTACTCAAATTAAGGTCCCACTCAATTTCTACCCCTTTAGAAGCTCGGCCCTCATTATTTTCCATTCTCAAAGGTTTTCCTCATTTGACTTCCTACCATTTTATCCGTTACACAACAAGCACTCTAGCTGTCAACAATTTCTCATGTTCTACATCTTCAGGTGCATATGGCTTAGTGGTAAGGAGCTGCATTGCCAAATCCAAAGCCACATCAAATTAACCAAAGGCCACAGCTTCACTGTCCTTCACACAGGGTCCATGCACAGTGCTGACTGCTATAATATGAACCAAAGCTTGCTGCACAAGGGCATCTCAGCATTCACAGATCACAGTGGTTAGGGAGCACCAGTAGCCTGATGGGTAAGCAGTTGCAACTGCCAACCCAAAAGCAGGTGGTTCAGATGGACAGTCTCCTCCAGTGTGAATTAGAACCTCTGGAAACCCACCGGAAGTTCCAAGTCGATAGCAATGAGTCTGAGTTTTTGAGTTACAGTTGACAAAGCCCCTCCCTATCAGTGCAGACTGAAAAAACCGTGAGTGATAATGGGAAATAAATCTGCTGTGGCACCAACTGACTGCGCGTGTCCCCGTGTGTCACAGAGGGGTATCACTGTGCCCCACAAAGCTTCCTGCGGCCCAGTCTCTACGAGAAGACTGTAAGGCTTGTCTTCAGCAGCACCTCTGGGTGGCGTGAACTTCCAACCTCTGTCTCAGCAGCCCTGCACACACTTGCACCACCGGAATATTTCAACATAAGAATGGCAGAAATCTTTTTATCTTCAAAAAACACTCATTGCTGTCAAATGGGAACCGCCTCCTAGCGCCACGCTCAGACCCCCAGGGGGTTTCAGAGGCTGTAAACCACACAGGTGGAGACTGCCTGTCCTTCTTCCTTGGAGCTGCTGGTGGATTCGAACCACCCCCTGGTTAACACCTTCGGGTTAACAGCTCAGCTCTCCTGGATGAGACCGTCTAAACATTCCGTGACCCCACTTGGGTAGCATGAGCTGCTGGCATCACTGGGCACTCTCTCATGGGCCACCTGTCGCTATCAACTCCCCAGCCGTTTCAAACGCTATAAATCCTAATGTGAGGCAAATGTCCACATTTCTCATGGGAGGTGGGAGTGGATTCAAACTGAGAGACACCAAGCTCTTGGGTTAGCAGCACTGTTAGCTACAGAGAATGGCGCCAGCTCTCAGAACTCATAGCCATTGAGTCAGAACTGGCCCGTAGCTGAGCCTCTAGTGGATTTTCAGAGGCTGTAAATTACACAGAAGACACTGCCCATCTTTCTCCCACATGGTGGCTGGTGGATTCGACTCACCTGCCTCTGTATAGGCAGAGCAGCTCCTTAACCACTAGGCCACCAAACACTCCCAGCCACCAGTTAGGGTGGCAGAACTGATAAAAGAAAAGTATTCTTAAGTAGATCAAACGTCAACATTAGCAAACAACTTGAATGTCTTTAGGGCCCAGTGAAACCCACCAGACTCATGAACATGGAATAATGACAGGTGTTCACCACAGATGATGCAAAGGTTTGTTCAACAGCTCCCTGTATGAAGCTGTGAGAACACTCCATGCATCACAACACCTTCCACATCCTTAAAAGGCCTGTTTGCCTCCCAGGCGGCCCAGGACGTGCACACACCGTGCACTCACACTGTCCTTGCAGAGATAGTGCACATATTTGGCATTGTTGCCAGCAAAGGTCAGCTCTTGATTAGGCTTCTGCTGAATTACGCCCCATGTGTTACTTGGGTCCAGAGGAAGTGCCACAACTCTATTAACGGCTAACTTAATGTGAACACAGGCTTCCTGAGCTGGGGCCTCACTCTCAACAACAGTCCCTCAGATTCCCCTGGGAAGTCTCATGGTCAAATTCAAGTCTTCTCTGGCATAGGATTAGGGGGGGCTCTAGTGGCCTTCTGGGTAAGGAGCTGCGCTGCCAACCAGAAAGCATATGGTTTGAATCCACCAGCTACTTCTTGGGAGAAAGATGGACAACCTCTTTCTGTGTGATTTACTATCTCTGAAGACCTGCTGGAGGGTCAGCTATGAGTTGCTGCTGACTCAACAGCAGGTAACAATCACCACGGCATTATGACTTTTACTATTCTCTCTCTCACACTGGAAGCTTTTTTCTTCTGGAAGTTGTGTGAAGTATAGAACAATCTTATGCACATAAAACCAGAAATCTTACATATTGACATATTCTCATAAATGCATGAGTTAATTAAACGCAGCCCTCAAAGATAATAAACACAGCCCTGAAATGCCTCTGCAGAGCCAGGTGAAAGCCCCCATCTTCTTGATTGCTTCCTTTTATGAAAAGCAGGACCCTTTTACTAAGTCCTTGTGCCCAGGAATGAGAACCAAGGATTAGCCCAGCCTGAGCTGCCGGGCTAGGGATATAATTAGGCACCACGGCCACCAGCATCTGTTGACAGAGCTCATACCAGCAGACCACTCAGATGGCAAGTGTGGAGAAGACAGCCCACAATAGAAACAATGGCATTTCATCCTGGCCTGCTCCACCAGCTTGTCTCATCGGACAGAAATAGAGGCCACTGCACTGGCCACACTGCGCTCATAGGCCAGTGCTGTTTTACCGACCTGAGCAGGTTCGAGTCCAAAAGCAGAAACAGAATGTCTTTTGGGACTTTTCCATCTATGTCCTAATGCAGCTTTGGGTTTTTAGTTTGTTTTTTCCCTCCTAGAATCTACAACACTCAACCTATTTTAACCGGGTGTCAGGGAAGGGGTTGTAAATCTCACTCTAAACCTTTCATATGATTTAAAAATGAAATCAGGAAATACGTTTGTTGTTAAAATAACTGACTTAATGCAACTCAACTCACTGTTGTCAAGTCAGAAGTAAGTCCCAGCTGACCCTCCAGCAGGTTTTCAGAGACTATAAATCACAAGAGAGGGGAATGCCCGCCCACCTTTCCCCTTAAAGTATTATAAAATCACAGTAGTATATTCACAAGAAACCTCAAACGGGAAAAAATTAGCAATGTCATAATATATTGTGAATAGATTTTAAAAAACTGACGTGGAGGAGATTTTCAGAAACTGACATGAGCTGTCCTTGCTACTGGACTGTCCTTTCAAAAAATCAAAGTAATTGAGAATCATTGTACTTAAAGTATTACTTTCCAAAACAATTGGAAGACTGTCTAGCTGATTGCTCTTGGCAAGAAAAAGAAAAGCTTTGCAATGAAAAGATTAGGAGGGTTGTTGTTTTGTGGTGGGTTTTTTGGGAGAGAAAAATTTCAAACTACTGTTCCAAACTGCAGTCACCTTTAAAAAAAGTGTATTTCACTAATTTTCTGATAATAGATAATGCATCAGCTTATCTAGAAGGCTTATTAATATTCCTCAAGCCATAATTTCCCTTATAAATCCTTTGAAATAATTGTAGAGGGTTTGGAATGCTTCTTGCTTTAGAGATTCATCATCTATGTATCATTTCCATCCTCTTGTTCCCAGACAGAGCTGGAAGAAGCCTCTGGAAACTGGGAAGTAAAGATGAAAATGTAACTAAAAATTAGAGTTTTAAAACAATTATAAATGGTACTTAAGAGACAGTAGCCCAAAATGAAAAAAGGAGAGAGAAAGCTTGATGGGCTGAGGAACAGGTGTGGACACATCTATTTTTCACCACCACAGACTCCCTCACTACATACAATCAGGAGTACAGATAGTCTAACTGGTAAGGGGTTGTACTGCCAATCCAAAGGCATACAGTTCAAATTCACAAGCTGCTTCTCTGGAGAAAGATGGACAAAGTCTTCCCGTGCAATTTGCAGCCTCTTAAAACTTGTAGGATCAGCTGAGAGTTTTGACTCATGGACTGTGAGGGAGGATACTCACAGGCAACTGCCCCCAGTGGCACCAACATAAAACTAACTCTTATGATCAACACCAGTCCCTCTGGAGTTTGGGTAACTCCCAGAAAAACCGGGTAAAAGAATCACAGGGACACTTTGCTTCTGCCATAGGCTGGCAGAGCAAGATTGGGTTAGCAGGTCTCCTGGGAGCCTGACCCAGGCAGGCCTGGTGCCCAGTCAAACAGGAGACAGGTGACCTCTCGGCCAGCACTGTCCGTGAGTCCTGGCCAAGAGGATCAAGAAGAAACCTTGAAATGATGGAATGTTCCATTGGGGCCCCAGGGCGCGAGCCAGGATGGACAGGGAGTTTTTAGCCCTGGCCGACTTCCCTGTCCCTGGGTGCTTACCTCAATGAACTATAAATAGGGTGTGAAATAATTATGACTTTATCAGAGAATATCTCTTATTCATACAGCATCCCTCTCTCTGAATATTTAACAAAAGCTTTTCAACTACCCTATGGGGGCAGCTCTTCCAAAGGCGGGACAAAACTAAAGCTTATTTTGATGGTTTTTCTATGGGACTATGGACACAAAGGGCTGGCGAGTGGGACACTCTGGCCAAGGTCACAGACTCGAAGGGTCAGAAGGCGACCTAAGGTGCTCTCGGATTCTCCGGCCTATGCAAGCCGGGGTGAGGACAGACCCAGCTCACAGTGCACAGTCCTCCTTCACTAGTTTTCAGCGTGTAACTCTGCCACACGCGCGCAGAGCACCCTACTCTGTGCCTGTCCCTGGACGTGCTCCCTGTGACACCAGCCCCGCAGGGACCACAGCCCCACAGGGATGGGGACCCCGCGCTGACCTTCCTCTGCTGCTTCTCCCAGGCAGGGTCGAGAAGCAGGTCGCGGTCCCACTCCTCCTCCTGGATCATGTACTCGTCCTCATCGTACACGTAGTTGTACTGCACGCCGGGCTCTATTTGGTTCATGGTGCCGGTGGCGGGGCTCGGAAGGGCGCACGGAAGGACAGACGGACTGACGGCGACACGGCGGGGCTCGGAGGGCGAGAGCGGCGGACGCCAAGTGACCTTCGCGCGGGGCGCTGCGGGCGGCTCGCGGGCGCTGGGTCTCGGCGGGGCTCCGACT